>NW_026607605.1:300000-413000 GCF_029499605.1 Hyla sarda
TTTCCACATGTGTTTTTGTTTTGCGAGCGGCTTTCCGCAAGGTGGTGCGAGTGCTGCGGCACTCTTCGGTGTATGGGCGAGTCTGAGAAATGAGTTCACACAAGAGTTAGTGAATACAAAAAAAATAAAAAAAATAAAATAAAATGCAAAAACATAGGACCTGGCGGCAGGTACCTCGGATTTCCTGGAGAGGTTATGTGTTGGGCGAATTTCCTGGAGAGGAAATGTGTTGGGCGACTTTCCTGGAGAGGAAATGTGTTGGGTGTGTTCGGGGGGCTGAGTTGGCCCCAGGTGTTGGCTATCCAGTATCTCTTGGGTGGGGGTCGGAGCCCAGTGTAGGGCTAACTGGTCTCCTCCGTGGCGGTAAGAAGACGGTGAAAGCGGGGTCAACCCGGGGTAGACCTCCACACAGGACAGTGTGGCAGCACCTCTCGGGTTGGCAAGAAGCCAATCGGTGTCTTTGTTACAGTTAAATTGTTATTTATATAAGTAATTTTATAAATAAAGCTTTGGCCGATCCCCACCCACGGAAAAGTTGAATTGTTGTTGTGTCAGTTATTATTTAATTAATTATTGTAGTAAGGGGGAGGGGTAGTTATAGCCTGCTCGGAGCTAATTGGGTCTCAACAGTCTGGAGGGGCAAGCTGTGCATAACTAGCTTGCCCCCTGACTGGTGAGCAGTTAAGGGGTTAAGAAATATACAGGCAATGTTTTTTAGCCCCCTCCCCCGCCTGTAAAAACCTGTTGCTAACTATAGTGGTATGTCCCATGGGTGGGGGGGAAGGAGTGCACCAATCAGGGGTCTAATAGTTTCCCGGGCTTTCAGGGGCCCTCCCCAGGGTATTTATAGCTGTGGTGCCTCCCTTCCCCCCTCAATCTGCCCAGGACCCGGAGTTTTGCCCTCCCTCCCTCCCTTTTTGTATCTCTGTTTATTGTAAGTCACAGCTTGGCGGTAAGAAGACGGTGAAAGCGGGGTCAACCCGGGGTAGACCTCCACACAGGACAGTGTGGCAGCACCTCTCGGGTTGGCAAGAAGCCAATCGGTGTCTTTGTTACAGTTAAATTGTTATTTATATAAGTAATTTTATAAATAAAGCTGTGGCCGATCCCCACCCACGGAAAAGTTGAATTGTTGTTGTGTCAGTTATTATTTAATTAATTATTGTAGTAAGGGGGAGGGGTAGTTATAGCCTGCTCGGAGCTAATTGGGTCTCAACAGTCTTGCAAACTTCAGCTCCTCTCTGAGGCCTCTTAGTTGTTTTCCGAGCTGTTCATACTGAGCCATCTTGGCCTGGATTTTGGACCCAAAGCTGGCCAGGGATTCTCTGGGCCCCTTTACCCCCCATTGCTGGGGTTCTGAGGAAACAGATGCAGACTTTCCACTCCACTGCCTGGATGAGCTTCTGCTGGAAGCTTTGCAGCTCCCAGCTGAGGTCGGGGGAGGGGGCCCCACATGGCTGTGGACCCTGGTGGATCTCCTCACCCCATCCTGACTACTGGCTGTTGCATTTTCCTTTGCACACCCCGCCAGCCGAGAACGGGGGGGGTGCAAGATGAAGCCCCAGCTTCCCGGGGCTCCATAGCAGGAAAACCTACCCAGGTGTCTGCCACACACCTGGGGAGGGGTGGAAGAAAATCACTGCTTCTCTGGGAAACTCTGGAGCTCAGCAGAACACACCTTCTCTCCAGAGCTGTACTCACTATTCTGCTGGTGAGGTCACTGTGTACATACATTACATTACTTATCCTGTATTGATCCTGAGTTATATCCTGTATTATACTCCAGAGCTGTACTCACTATTCTGCTGGTGAGGTCACTATGTACATACATTACATTACTTATCCTGTATTGATCCTGAGTTATATCCTGTATTATGCACCAGAGCTGTACTCACTATTCTGCTGGTGAGGTCACTGTGTACATACATTACATTACTGATCCTGTACTGATCCCGAGTGTGTGTGGGATGGGGGTGGGGGAGCGGGGGGCCCCAAAAAAAAATTGCTTGCCCAGGGTCCAATCAAAATTAAAGATAGCCCTGTCCATTATACATACACTGTACAGCAATCATACATCCATTATACATACACTGTGTCTGTGACTGTACAACAATCATACATCCAATCCATTATTAATGGATTGGAGGTATGCTTGCTGTACAGTCACAGTGTATGTATAATGGAGGTATGATTGCTGTACAGTGTATGTATAATGGAGGTATGCTTGCTGTACAGTGTATGTATAATGGAGGTATGCTTGCTGTACAGTGTATGTATAATGGAGGTATGCTTGCTGTATAGTGTATGTATAATGGATGTATGATTGCTGTACAGTCAGTGTATGTATAATGGAGGTATGCTTGCTGTTCAGTCACAGTGTATGTATAATGGATGTATGATTGCTGTACAGTCACAGTGTATGTATAATGGATGTATGATTGCTGTACAGTTTATGTATAATGGAGGTATGCTTGCTGTACAGTGTATGTATAATGGATGTATGATTGCTGTACAGTCACAGTGTATGTATAATGGAGGTATGCTTGCTGTACAGTGTATGTATAATGGAGGTATGATTGCTGTACAGTGTATGTATAATGGAGGTATGATTGCTGTACAGTGTATGTATAATGGAGGTATGATTGCTGTACAGTGTATGTATAATGGAGGTATGCTTGCTGTACAGTGTATGTATAATGGATGTATGATTGCTGTACAGTGTATGTATAATGGATGTATGATTGCTGTACAGTCACAGGGTATGTATAATGGAGGTATGCTTGCTGTACAGTGTATGTATAATGGATGTATGATTGCTGTACAGTCACAGTGTATGTATAATGGAGGTATGATTGCTGTACAGTGTATGTATAATGGAGGTATGCTTGCTGTACAGTGTATGTATAATGGATGTTTGATTGCTATACAGTCACAGTGTATGTATAATGGATGTATGATTGCTGTACAGTCAGTGTATGTATAATGGATGTATGATTGCTGTACAGTGTATGTATAATGGATGTATGATTGCTGTACAGTCACAGTGTATGTATAATGGATGTATGATTGCTGTACAGTGTATGTATAATGGATGTATGATTGCTGTACAGTGTATGTATAATGGATGTATGATTGCTGTACAGACACAGTGTATGTATAATGGATGTATGATTGCTGTACAGTGTATGTATAATGAATGTATGATTGCTGTACAGTGTATGTATAATGGATGTATGATTGCTGTACAGTCACTGTGTATGTATAATGAATGTATGCTTGCTGTACAGTGTATGTATAATGGATGTATGATTGCTGTACAGTGTATGTATAATGGATGTATGATTGCTGTACAGTGTATGTATAATGGATGTATGATTGCTGTACAGTGTATGTATAATGGATGTATGATTGCTGTACAGTGTATGTATAATGGAGGTATGCTTGCTGTACAGTGTATGTATAATGGAGGTATGATTGTTGTACAGTGTATGTATAATGGATGTATGATTGCTGTACAGTGTATGTATAATGGATGTATGATTGCTGTACAGTGTATGTATAATGGATGTATGATTGCTGTACAGTGTATGTATAATGGATGTATGATTGCTGTACAGTGTATGTATAATGAATGTATGATTGCTGTACAGTGTATGTATAATGGATGTATTATTGCTGTACAGTGTATGTATAATGGATGTATGATTGCTGTACAGTGTATGTATAATGGAGGTATGCTTGCTGTACAGTGTATGTATAATGGATGTATGATTGCTGTACAGTGTATGTATAATGGATGTATGATTGCTGTACAGTGTATGTATAATGGATGTATGATTGCTGTACAGTGTATGTATAATGAATGTATGATTGCTGTACAGTGTATGTATAATGGAGGTATGCTTGCTGTACAGTGTATGTATAATGGATGTATGATTGCTGTACAGTGTATGTATAATGGAGGTATGCTTGCTGTACAGTGTATGTATAATGGATGTATGATTGCTGTACAGTGTATGTACAATGGATGTATGATTGCTGTACAGTGTATGTATAATGGAGGTATGATTGCTGTACAGTGTATGTATAATGAATGTATGATTGCTGTACAGTGTATGAATAAAGGAGGTATGATTGCTGTACAGTGTATGTATAATGGAGGTATGATTGCTGTACAGTGTATGTATAATGAATGTATGATTGCTGTACAGTGTATGTATAATGGAGGTATGATTGCTGTACAGTGTATGTATAATGGATGTATGATTGCTGTACAGTGTATGTATAATGAATGTATGATTGCTGTACAGTGTATGTATAATGGATGTATGATTGCTGTACAGTGCATGTATAATGAATGTATGATTGCTGTACAGTGTATGTATAATGGAGGTATGCTTGCTGTACAGTGTATGTATAATGGATGTATGATTGCTGTACAGTGTATGTATAATGGATGTATGATTGCTGTACAGTGTATGTATAATGGATGTATGATTGCTGTACAGTGTATGTATAATGGATGTATGATTGCTGTACAGTGTATGTATAATGGATGTATGATTGCTGTACAGTGTATGTATTATGTAGGTATGATTGCTGTACAGTGTATGTATAATGAATGTATGATTTCTGTACAGTGTATGTATAATGGAGGTATGATTGCTGTACAGTGTATGTATAATGGAGGTATGATTGCTGTACAGTGTATGTATAATGAATATATGATTGCTGTACAGTGTATGTATAATGGAGGTATGATTGCTGTACTGGGAGCAAACGGAGCGGGGGAACCCCTGGCGTAGTGGCGTCTTGACGGGGGTTTTAGTGGCCCTCCCAGATGTTAGTAAGGGTTAATGGGGTTAGAGGTATATTTCAAGAGAATGGGGGTTAAAGGGTTAAATGGCTGCTGCTCCTTTAAGGGACAGTAGCAGGTGGCTCGAGAGTGGGGTGAAAGAGAGGTCATCTGGAGGGGAGGGGGAGGAGTGTATATAGGGGGGTGCCCCAGGGGGGGAGGGTACTCACCAGTCGGCGTGTAGAAGCGAGAAGAAGGTGCCATGTCGTCCCTGGATGATCTTTTCACCCACCTCCGGGCTGCTGCAGCGTCTCATGGGAATGCTTGGGTGCAGGAACAGTTGCGGGGGGTCCTGGGGATCGGGAGTGGGGTGCAGGCTGGCCCCCTCCCTGGCTTGCGGCGCGGGTCCCGTAGATCCAGGGCTCCAGAGCGTCTGAGTCCTGAGCCCACTCCCCGTAGCAGGCGGCGGTGCCTGAGCCCTGTGCGGTCTTCCCGGGAGATGGCAGGTACAGTGTGTGGGGGCACTTCCAGTGCGGCTTCCCGGGGGACAGTGTCAGGGCGTAGGGCAGAGGATGCAGGAGGGGGGGCAGCTGCTGGTCCCTCCGCTCCTTCCCCACTGTGCGGCCCGGGTGGTGGTGCGGCCGTCCCTGAGGTGGGGGTGTCAGGCCGGAGATCGTTGAGGAAGGGCACCAGGAGTGAACGGGGGACGGCCGGAGCTGCCGGTCCCCCTGTGATGGCGGCTGCGGTCTCTTCATCTGCCCGACGTGAGGCCCGGCAGAGTGGAGGAGGGGAGGCAGGGCCGGCCCTGTCCAGTGCAGGGTCGGGCTCTAGGCAGCGTTCTGGGGCCAGGTCTGCAGAGGAGAGGAGGCCCGGAGGCAGCAGGGACACGGCTGGCTCACCTTCTCTGAGTGCAGCCCAGCAGCGTACAGCACAGCAGCAGAGCTCCGGGAGTGCAGGGGAGGCCAGAGCTCGGAGATCTTCTGTCAGCGTCTCTCTGCCTGTGAGGGAAGATGGGCTGGCTGGAGGTCGGCAGGATCCAGAGTGCTACAGTGAGAGGGCGCCACCTGGTGGTAGGAGTCGGCATGGCAGGTCTGGAACTGCAGTTGGGGAATATTCTCCTTCTGATTCTTCCCTTTCTGATTGTGCTGCAGATGCTGAAGAGGAGCTGGCGAATCCGGAAAGGAGGGCGGCCGGTGAGGCGGTCATTCGTCGGCGGGAGCCTGGAGCGGATTTGGCGGGACCTTCAACAGCGCTGGATGACAGGAGTGCGGCCGGCGGTTCCAGGGAGCGGACGCCCAGGCCTGCGGCTGCTGGGGCATCGGCTTCGGGTCAGCCTGGTGAGTCCTCTGGGGATTTGGGGTTGGGGCCTGTTCCTTTGAATGTGACGGGGGATGGGGGGTTGCGGGTTTTGCTTTCACAGTTAATGAGTGTTTTGTCTGGGCGTCCTGGGGGTACGGCTGTGGGGGCGTCCCCAGTTCCTGTGTGGGTTGCTCCGGCGGCGGGAGTACAGGTTGAGGCGCCGGCGGGGGGCGGGTCGGTGGTGGCATCGGCCGTGGGTGGAGGTGCTGCGGGAGCTGCAGCGGTCGCTAAGGCAGCGGCGGAGGATGTCCGTATGGCGGACTCCGCGAAAGGGGAAGTGTATGTCTGTTTTGAGGGGCCCCTGGGGGCTCACTTGAAACCGGAAGTGAAGGAGAAGATCTGGAAGGATGAATATGTCGAGATCTTCTCCTTGCTTCCGTTGGAAAAATTTAATTTAGATAGGAAGAAGCCGGAGGAGAGTAAGAAGGAGGAGGAGGAGAAACGGCGGTATCGGCTGATACCTCGCACGTTTACTAATTGGATGCAGGCCTTTTCTATCCTGGCGAGTGTTATTGGGGAGAAGGCACCAGAACATTGTTCGGCGCTTTTTTGTTATTTTGATTCTATTGGTGAGGCATACCGGGTGTATGGGGGAGTGGCGTGGCTGCGTTATGACGAGCATTTTCGTCAGCGCAAGGCGGTCCGGGCTTCCTTGAGGTGGGATCATAAGGACATAAGTTTATGGATGCGACTTATGGCCGCTCCTCGTGGGGGGTCTCAGCCCTTTCAGGGGGCGGCCGGCGGTTTCTCAGCGGCCGGACAGTCGGCCGGTTCGCGTCGGGGCTGCTGTTGGCAGTATAATGAAGGGCATTGCCGCTTCCTCTCAGATTGTAAATTTAAGCATGAATGTTCGGGGTGTGGGGGGGGCTCACAGTTTCTCCCGATGTTTTAAGCGTGGGAAAGGAAAGGGAGCTGAGGCTTCAGCGTCCCGGGGCGACTCCAGTGAGGGTGAACGTGATGCGGCCGTTTTTAAGACAGTACCCAAATAGGTCGGCGGCGGTTTTGTTGGAGGAGGGTTTTAGTTTGGGTTTTGTGATTCCCAGTTCGGCAGTTGCGCAGGGGGTTGGGGGGCGCAATTTGGTTTCGGCTTATGGTCATCCTCAGGTGGTCACGGCTAAGCTGCAAAGTGAGGTGGCGTTGGGCAGGATGGCGGGTCCTTTTCCGGACCCGCAATTGGCGGATTTGGTGGTTTCACCGCTAGGCCTGGTTCCTAAAAAGGAGCCGGGCAAGTTCAGATTGATACATCATTTGTCTTACCCGGCTGGGGCTTCGGTTAATGATGGGATTGAGGAGGGTGTGTGTGCGGTGACATATACCTCTTTTGATGCAGCGGTGCGGTGGGTTCGGAAGTTTGGACAAGGGGCATTATTGGCCAAGACGGATGTGAAATCGGCGTTCCGTTTGTTGCCGGTCCATCCGGGTAGTTTTCATTTATTAGGAATTTGTTGGGAGGGTCAGTATTATGTTGATTGTTGTTTACCAATGGGCTGTTCGATTTCATGTGCGTATTTTGAGGCTTTTAGTTGTTTTTTGGAATGGGTGGTGTGCCAGGAGGCCGGCTGGTCCTCTGTGCTGCATTACCTTGACGACTTTCTTTTTTTGGGGCCCAGGGGCTCTCGGATTTGTTCGGTGTTGTTGCATACTATGGAGGCGGTAGCGCAGCGTTTTGGGGTCCCGTTAGCTCCTGATAAGACGGAGGGACCGTCCACGGTGGTGAAGTTTTTGGGTATAGTGATTGATTCGGATCGTATGGAGTGTCGCTTGCCGGAGGATAAGTTGGCGGATTTGAGGCAGTGTGTGCAGCAGTGTCGGCGTTGTAAGAGGGCACCTTTGAAGGAGGTCCAGTCGTTGTTGGGGAAATTGAATTTTGCCTGTAGGATTTTACCTATGGGTAGGGTTTTTTGTAGACGTTTGTCCTTGGCCACGGCGGGGGTGACGGTTCCGCATCACTATGTTAGGTTGTCTGGGGAGGTGCGTACAGACTTGGAAGTGTGGGATTCCTTTTTGTCGGTTTACAACGGCAGGTCCATGTGGATGGCGGAGGTGGTTGATGATGCTGAGTTGGAATTGTTTACCGATGCAGCGGGTTCGGTAGGTTATGGGGCATTTTTTCATGGGGAGTGGAGTGCGGCGGGGTGGCCGGATTCTTGGCGTGCGGCGGGTTTGGTGGCTAATCTAGTTGTGTTGGAGCTGTTTCCTATTGTGGTGGCAACGGAAATTTGGGGGGATCGGCTGAGGGATAGGAGGGTCCGTTTTCGTTGTGACAATATGGGGGTGGTCCATGCGATTAATAATCAGACTTCTAGTTCTCCGCCGGTTTTGCGCTTGCTTCGTCATTTGGTTCTGCGGGGATTGTTGTTGAATGCGCAGTTTGTTGCTGTACATGTTCCAGGTGTTGTCAACTCTGTCGCTGATTCTCTTTCTCGTTCACAGTGGGACAGGTTTCGCGTGCTGGCACCGGAGGCGGAGCGGTGCGGGATCCCTTGCCCCGATTGGCTGTGGAGCGTGGTTTGGGAGCGGCGGCGCAGTTGATTCAGAGGTCACTGAGTGCTCGTACTTGGTCTGCGTATTCGAAGGTTTGGGGTGAATGGGAGGTGTTACTGGAGAGGGTGGGTGTGTGTGCTGGTACTGAGGACTGGGTGACTGTGGTGCTGTATTTTGTGGGGATGCAGTTTGAGTCGGGGGTGTCTGTTTCGGGTGTGTCACGCCGTATGTCAGCTCTGGCGTTTTGGTTTTTGGTGCGGGGCCTGGGGGATGCCACTAAGCATTTTTTAGTGCGTCGCGCCCTTATGGGATACCGTAGGGGGGGTACGCAGCCGGATAGGCGTCGCCCGGTTTCTTTTGATTTGTTGGGTTTCCTGGTGGAACGGGTGGAGTGTGAATGCACGGATGCTTACGAGGTGCTGTTGTTTCGGGTGGCGTTTGTGTTGGCCTTTTTTGGGGCCTTTCGAATTTCGGAACTGGTGGCTCAGAGTAGATCGGTGGTTGGGGGTTTGTTGTATGGGGATGTGATTTTGCAGGCGGAGGGGGTGAGTTGTTTTTTACGCAGGTCCAAAACTGATCTGAGAGGTCGGGGTTGTTGGGTGGTTCTAGGTGATTTGCCAGGGTCCTTGGTGTGCCCGGTGCGATGCGTGCGGGCGTTTCTGTCAGTGAGGCCGGATGGTATGGGATCTTTTTTAGTGCATAGGGATGGGTCATCTCTCTCGCGCTTTCAATTTGTGTCTGTTTTCCGTAGATGTTTGAAGGCACGGGGGCTAGATCCTGGGGATTACAGTTCTCATTCATTTAGAATAGGGGCCGCCACTGAGGCGGCCCGGTGGGGGATGGGTGAGGAAGTGATTCGGCGGATTGGGCGATGGGAGTCTGCTCATTTTCGTCTGTATGTTCGTCCCCATCTGTTATGATTATGTTACGTGGGTTATTTTGCTTGCTATGTTTTCTTGTTTGTGTTTTTCAGGTCGTGATCCGTGCTTGGTGTGGATTTTTGGTCACTCCTATGTTCGGAGGGGGGCGATCCGGGCTGCGGTGAGACGGGACGGGAGGCAGCTGGGTTTTTCGAGGGACCTGGCGGTGTTGCGGTGGATTGGAATTGGTGGCATGCTGTGGTGCGGGGTGCTCCCTGAGGTACAGTTCAACGCTTCTTTGGACCGCCACCCGGACATCTTGGTGGTGCATGCTGGGGGCAATGATTTGGGCCTTCGATCGTCACGGGAGTTAATTAGAGACATTAAGCTTGACATTCTGAGGCTAAAATCTACCTTTCCAGGTTTGTTGTTCGTTTGGTCTGACATGGTGGCTCGGCGGGTGTGGCGGCACGCCAGGTCGGTGGATCGCTTGAATAAGGCTCGGGTCAAGCTCAACAAAGAGGTGGGTCGTTTTGTTCGTAGGAATGGGGGGATAGTGGTGAGGCACACTGATCTGGAGGGGGAGCCTTGGGAATTCTTGGATCCTGATGGTATTCATTTAAATGACATTGGAATGGATTTGTGGGCGTTGGCCTTGCAAGGGGGTATTGAGCTGGCGTTGCGTGTGTGGCGGGATGAAGGTCAGTGAGGTGTCACTGTCTTTCATCTGTGGCATGTGAAAGGGTCCCGGGGGAGTTAGTAGTTTGAAAGATAAATGTTTGAGATGGTTCAATTGGGCCTCCTGGTGGTGGTTCTGGGCCTCAGGAGTTCGAGGGATTGTGCGGAAGGTTACCGGGGTGCCTCTGGTCCAGGGGCTTGCGGCCAGGGGTAAGAAGCGTGTTGCACAAATCCGGTTGGGGGAGGGGAGTGCCCTCCAGTTTGGTTATGTTTATATGTAAATATTCAAATGTTATTTATTGGTTTGTTAAATAAATGGGCCACATGGCCCAATTTTCCCACAGCAGGTGTCAGTGTCTTTTCTATTGGGAGAAGGGGTTGTTACGTGGTTAAGAGTGGGTTAGAGAGGAAGGGATGTATCTAAAATCCCATCCAGTCATGGGAGCAAACGGAGCGGGGGAACCCCTGGCGTAGTGGCGTCTTGACGGGGGTTTTAGTGGCCCTCACAGATGTTAGTAAGGGTTAATGGGGTTAGAGGTATATTTCAAGAGAATGGGGGTTAAAGGGTTAAATGGCTGCTGCTCCTTTAAGGGACAGTAGCAGGTGGCTCGAGAGTGGGGTGAAAGAGAGGTCATCTGGAGGGGAGGGGGAGGAGTGTATATAGGGGGGTGCCCCAGGGGGGGAGGGTACTCACCAGTCGGCGTGTAGAAGCGAGAAGAAGGTCCCGCCCGCCCGCCCTTTTTTTAAACGCTTGGTGGGTGGGATTCTGATAAGGGGGAGGCATGTGAAAGGGTCCCGGGGGAGTTAGTAGTTTGAAAGATAAATGTTTGAGATGGTTCAATTGGGCCTCCTGGTGGTGGTTCTGGGCCTCAGGAGTTCAAGGGATTGTGCGGAAGGTTACCGGGGTGCCCCTGGGCCAGGGGCTCGCGGCCAGGGGTAAGAAGCGTGTTGCACAAATCCGGTTGGGGGAGGGGCGTGCCCTCCAGTTTGGTTATGTTTATATGTAAATATTCAAATGTTATTTATTGGTTTGTTAAATAAATGGGCCACACGGCCCAATTTTCCCACAGCAGGTGTCAGTGTCTTTTCTATTGGGAGAAGGGGTTGTTACGTGGTTAAGAGTGGGTTAGAGAGGAAGGGATGTATCTAAAATCCCATCCAGTCAAGTGTATGTATAATGGATATATGATTGCTGTACAGTCACAGTGTATGTATAATGAATGTATGCTTGCTGTACAGTGTATGTATAATGGATGTATGATTGCTGTACAGTGTATGTATAATGAATGTATGATTGCTGTACAGTGTATGTATAATGGAGGTATGCTTGCTGTACAGTGTATGTATAATGGATGTATGATTGCTGTACAGTGTATGTATAATGAATGTATGATTGCTGTACAGTGTATGTATAACGGATGTATGATTGCTGTACAGTGTATGTATAATGAATGTATGATTGCTGTACAGTGTATGTATACTGAATGTATGATTGCTGTACAGTGTATGTATAATGGAGGTATGCTTGCTGTACAGTGTATGTATAATGGATGTATGATTGCTGTACAGTGTATGTATAATGAATGTATGATTGCTGTACAGTGTATGTATAATGGAGGTATGATTGCTGTACAGTGTATGTATAATGAATGTATGATTGCTGTACAGTGTATGTATAATGGAGGTATGATTGCTGTACAGTGTATGTATAATGGATGTATGATTGCTGTACAGTGTATGTATAATGGATGTATGATTGCTGTACAGTGTATGTATAATGGAGGTATGATTGCTGTACAGTGTATGTATAATGAATGTATGATTGCTGTACAGTGTATGAATAAAGGAGGTATGATTGCTGTACAGTGTATGTATAATGGAGGTATGATTGCTGTACAGTGTATGTATAATGAATGTATGATTGCTGTACAGTGTATGTATAATGGAGGTATGATTGCTGTACAGTGTATGTATAATGGATGTATGATTGCTGTACAGTGTATGTATAATGAATGTATGATTGCTGTACAGTGTATGTATAATGGAGGTATGATTGCTGTACAGTGTATGTATAATGAATGTATGATTGCTGTACAGTGTATGTATAATGGAGATATGCTTGCTGTACAGTGTATGTATAATGGATGTATGATTGCTGTACAGTGTATGTATACTGAATGTATGCTTGCTGTACAGTGTATGTATAATGGATGTATAATTGCTGTACAGTGTATGTATAATGGATGTATGATTGCTGTACAGTGTATGTATACTGAATGTATGATTGCTGTACAGTGTATGTATAATGGAGGTATGATTGCTGTACAGTGTATGTATACTGAATGTATGATTGCTGTACAGTGTATGTATAATGGATGTATGATTGCTGTACAGTGTATGTATAATGGATGTATGATTGCTGTACAGTGTATGTATAATGGAGGTATGATTGCTGTACAGTGTATGTATACTGAATGTATGATTGCTGTACAGTGTATGTATAATGGAGGTATGATTGCTGTACAGTGAATGTATAATGGAGGTATGATTGCTGTACAGTGTATGTATAATGGAGGTATGATTGCTGTACAGTGTATGTATAATGGATGTATGATTGCTGTACAGTGTATGTATAATGGAGGTATGATTGCTGTACAGTGTATGTATAATGGAGGTATGATTGCTGTACAGTGTATGTATAATGGAGCCTCCAATCTAAAAAAAAAGCCTTCAATCCCCAAAAAAGTTTTAAAAAAGTTTTTTTTAAAGTTGTTTGTATTGATATTTATATGAGTGTATGTCTGTTTATGTATGTGTGCATGCAAGCAAGAGGGGCTGAAACGTCGCACTGTTTGACATGTGGAATAAATAGTTATTTTTTGGATATTTGGAGTGCCGCACCATTTTTGAAGTTATCAATTGGCTGTGATCGAGCCTGAGGAGCTGGCACCCACCTACTGTGGTAAAGTAGTGCTGCATTTTTTTCGACATTTATATATATATATATATATATATATATATATATATATATATATATATATATATATATATA
Source organism: Hyla sarda (assembly GCF_029499605.1). Lineage (NCBI taxonomy): Eukaryota > Metazoa > Chordata > Amphibia > Anura > Hylidae > Hyla > Hyla sarda. Next base: position 313,229 of record NW_026607605.1, read on the forward strand.
TATATATATATATAAATAAACACACACGCGTGTGCGGTGTGAGTTTGTGCTTTAGGGTGCACACTCCTCTACACCCCTCTGTCACCCATGTACACTCCTCTACACCCCTCTGTCACCCATGTACACTCCTCTACACCCCTCTGTCACCCATGTACACTCCTCTATACCCCTCTGTCACCCATGTACACTCTTCTACACCCCTCTTTCACTCATGTACACTCCTCTACACCCCTCTGTCACCCATGTACACTCCTCTACACCCCTCTGTCACCCATGTACACTCCTCTACACCCCTCTGTCACCCATGTACACTCCTCTACACCCCTCTGTCACCCATGTACACTCCTCTCTACCCCACTGTCACCCATGTACACTCCTCTACACCCCTCTGTCACCCATGTACACTCCTCTACACCCCTCTGTCACCCATGTACACTCCTCTACACCCCTCTGTCACCCATGTACACTCCTCTATACCCCTCTGTCACCCATGTACACTCTTCTACACCCCTCTTTCACTCATGTACACTCCTCTACACCCCTCTGTCACCCATGTACACTCCTCTACACCCCTCTGTCACCCATGTACACTCCTCTACACCCCTCTGTCACCCATGTACACTCCTCTACACCCCTCTGTCACCCATGTACACTCCTCTCTACCCCACTGTCACCCATGTACACTCCTCTCTACCCCTCTGTCACTCATGTACACTCCTCTACACCCCTCTGTCACCCATGTACACTCCTCTCTACCCCTCTGTCACCCATGTACACTCCTCTACACCCATCTATCACCCATGTACACTCCTCTACACCCATCTATCACCCATGTTCACTCCTCTACACCCCTCTGTCACCCATATGCACTCCTCTCTACCCCTCTGTCACCCATGTACACTCCTCTACACCCAACTATCACCCATGTACACTCCTCTACACCCCTCTGTCACCCATGTACACTCCTCTACACCCATCTATCACCCATGTACACTCCTCAACACCCCTCTGTCACTCATATACACTCCTCTCTACCCCTCTGTCACCCATGTACACTCCTCTACACCCCTGTCACCCATGTACGCTCCTATACACCCCTTTGTACATTCCTCTACACCCCTTTCACCCATGTATGCTCCTCTACACCCCTGTCACCCATGTACACTCCTCTACACCCCTGTCACCCATGTACACTCTTCTGCACCCCTCTGTCACCCATGTACACTCCTCTATACCCCTCTGTCACTCATGTACACTCCTCTACACCCCTCTGTCACCCATGTACACCCATCTGTCACCCATGTACACTCCTCTACACCCCTCTTTCACCCATGTACACTCCTCTACACCCTTCTGTCACCCATGTACACCCATCTGTCACCCATGTACACTCCTCTACACCCATCTGTCACCCATGTACACCCATCTGTCACCCATGTACACTCCTCTACACCCCTCTGTCACCCATGTGCACCCATCTGTCACCCATGTACACTCCTCTATACCCCTCTGTCACTCATGTACACTCCTCTATACCCCTCTGTCACCCATGTACACTCCTCTACACCCCTCTGTCACCCATGTACACCCATCTGTCACCCATGTACACTCCTCTACACCCCTCTGTCACCCATGTACACCCATCTGTCACCCATGTACACTCCTCTACACCCCTCTGTCACCCATGTACACCCATCTGTCACTCATGTACACTCCTCTAAACCCCTCTGTACTCTCCTCTACACCCCTGTCACCCATGTATGCTCCTCTACACCCCTGTCACCCATGTATGCTCCTCTACACCCCTGTCACCCATGTATGCTCCTCTACACTCCTTTCACCCATGTATGCTCCTCTACACTCCTGTCACCCATGTATGCTCCTCTACACCCCTGTCACCCATGTATGCTCCTCTACACCCCTGTCACCCATGTATGCTCCTCTACACCCCTGTCACCCATGTATGCTCCTCTACACACCTGTCACCCATGTACGCTCCTCTACACCACTGTCACCCATGTACGCTTCTCTACACCCCTCTCTACACCCCTCTGTACACTCCTCTACACCCCTCTAAACCCCTCTGTCACCCATGTCCACCCCTCTACACCCCTCTGTCACCCATGTCCACCGCTCTACACCCCTCTGTCACCCATGTCCACCCATCTGTCACCCATGTCCACTCTTCTACACCCCTCTGTCACCCATGTAAAAAAAAGAAAGAAAAAAAAGTTTGGCGCCTAATAGGTTTGTTTTGCAGGTTTAACGGTGAAGAATTGTGGGTGGAAGAAATCGTGATGATGGCCCAGACCAGATGGAGAAGAGAAGGCAACGATGCAAATTAGAGAAGACGTCATTGGTGAGTTGCTGTATAAAGCAGCACTTTAAACTACATACTCACTGATAAATAGATATAGTGCATTGCGTTTTTTACCGTTTTATCCTTTTTTTTTTTTTTTTTCCTTGCTCGTCAACCTCGGTAGCGGTGCCCCGTGGAAATTTTTTTCCCAAGGTGTGCCCCGACCCGAAAAAGGTTGGGAAACACTGGTATATACATACATTCATATATATGGGATACAATACAGGAATATGGGTGCACTACTGTGGTAGATGTAAACAATACATTGGCTATCCCTCAACACTGATGTTAAAATTGAGACATTCGCCAGTGTATCCTTATATGAAGGACACACCAGAGCCCGCACACCAACGCCAAGGTTTCTCAAATTGGTGCGAGACCTAACGCTAATCCTACCTGTGCTTGATAAGCAAAACAGGGGCCAGTGGGCAATTACGGCAGCATTCGGTTGACTCACAACTTCCTCCCAGATACCCTCCAGCGTGACTGAGCACACATGCAATGGGAGGAGGGAGGCAAGCTGCAAGCCCCACCTGAGTTGGCTAATATGGGTGCCTGGCCTCACAGGTGCTACCTTAATGCTGCCTTGTAGATATTCAAGGAGCATTAATGTTGGAGTTTACACACCTCCAAATATAAAATTTAAACAAACAACAAAAAACATGGTCTCAAATGGCTGGAGGTGCTCAACCCCAAATGCGGTTGTGCATTTTTACTGGGGGAGCAGATCCTGCCCTTGTAGTCCGTTGCTAGGGGCGATCCCCAGCATAAAAATGCATACAATGGAGGATGCCTGCAGCGGACTACAAGTGCCACAAGTGTGGTCAGTATATAGTATACATTCATATATATGGGGGTCAGTATATAGTATACATTCATATATATGGGGGTCAGTATATAGTATACATTCATATATATGGGGGTCAGTATATAGTATACATTCATATATATAGGGGTCAGTATGTAGTATACATTCATATATATGGGGGTCAGTATATAGTATACATTCATATATATGGGGTCAGTATATAGTATACATTCATATATATGGGGGTCAGTATATAGTATACATTCATATATATGGGGGTCAGTATATAGTATACATTCATATATATGGGGGTCAGTATATAGTATACATTCATGTGTGGTCAGTATATAGTATACGTTAATATATATGGGGGTCAGTATATAGTATACATTCATATATATAGGGGTCAGTATGTAGTATACATTCATATATATGGGGGTCAGTATATAGTATACATTCATATATATGGGGGTCAGTATATAGTATACATTCATGTGTGGTCAGTATATAGTATACGTTAATATATATGGGGGTCAGTATATAGTATACATTCATATATATGGGGGTCAGTATATAGTATACATTCATGTGTGGTCAGTATATAGTATACATTAATATATATATATGGGGTCAGTATATAGTATACATTCATATATGGGGGGCAGTATATAGTATACATTCATATATATGGGGGTCAGTATATAGTATACATTCATATATATGTGGTCAGTATATAGTATACATTCATATATATGGGGGTCAGTATATAGTATACATTCAAATATGGGGTCAGTATATAGTATACATTCATATATATGGGGGTCAGTATATAGTATACATTCATATATATGGGGGTCAGTATATAGTATACATTCATATATATGGGGGTCAGTATATAGTATACATTCATATATATGGGGGTCAGTATATAGTATACATTCATATATATGGGGGTCAGTATATAGTATACATTCATATATATGGGGGTCAGTATATAGTATATATTCATATATATGGGGGTCAGTTTATAGTATAAATTCATTTGTGGGGACAAGTATATAGTACATTTTTATGTTGGGTCATTATTAGTGTTGAGCGGCATAGGCCATATTCGAATTCGCGATATATTTTCGCATAAACAAAAATTTGCATGGGCGAAAGTTACCATGTGTGAAAAATTTGCATAAACGAAAATTTGCATATGCAAATTTTCCCATATGCGAAAATTTGTACGCCAGTCTCACACAGCAGTATTAGAGCCTTCTTTACACCACACAAGCTGGAAGCAGAGAGGGATGATCACTGTGATGTGTACTGTGGGGGAAAAAACAATATTCATAATTTCGAATATATAGTGCTATATTGGTGAATATTCGCGAATTCGCGCATTGCGAATATTTGCGAGCAACACTAGTGTTGACCACCAGACGAAGGGGCAGCCGGCACGCCCCCTCAAAAAAAGCGCTATGGCAGAGCCAGAGATATCCAAAGGCAGCGCTGCAACCGTTCCCCCAAAAAAATGTGAGTTCCTGGATTTAAATATCTATATTCAGGATGGCTGTTCGCATACTGCCAACTATTTTAAGGAGGTGGATGCAAACAGATACCTCGACTTTAACAGTTGCCATCTTAAATAATGGAAGAAGAACATTCCATTCGGTCAAATGAAAAGAATCCGAAGGAATTGTTCTTCCACCCAAAAATACCTACAACAACTAGAGAACCTGGAGGATCGTTTTAAACAAAAAGGGTATCCCAAACCCCTTATACAAGGAGCACGCCAGAGAGTGGACGAATTAGAACAAAGTGCTTGCTTGAAAAATAATAAACAGGGTAATGCAGAGGGGGGTTATAATGATGAATTTGATTCTGTTTTTCTAACTAGGTATTACACTTCACACACCAATATTTTTTTATAATTTTTTTTTATTTTTTTTTGTATAGGTAATATCACCAGCTCATATTATTGTGTCATGATTACTGGCACCATATGTAGTCCCACAGTTATTCTTCTTTAGATGTTTTCCGTGTCCTGTGCAGTATCTCTCCCAGAAGTCCACTTGATGGCCCCCGTGGTGGTCTACACCCCGAAGTCATCAATTTTTACTCTAAGAGAGAGTGTGCAGCTGTTTCTGGAGACGGTCAACAATAACCTCTGCATGGTGGAATAATAGGTCACGATGTTTATCAGGATCAGTAGAAGCATCACCCACTCGATGATTATGATGGGGATTTCACGGATCTCGTCCCAGTCTTCATCATTATGGAATAATTCCTTTAATGTTTCATATCCAAAATAGAAAACTACACAGACAAAAGTCAGGCCACAGCAGGTGCATCTACTATGGTGGATGACTTTTTTTGCTCCTGGTAATTTATACATCTGGATGGACTGCCCAAGGTAGTATAAGGCTTCACATGTAATGGAAATTATCGTGCTGACAAAGTGTATCCTGGGATATTCTTCGGGGGACAATACATGCATAACAGCTGTGGAAAAACAGGAGGCCCACACAATGGCCAGCAGGATCCTCTGGATCAGGACCTGATGACCCCTGAACTCTTCAGTATGCATAACCATATACTTATAAATAAGAAAGGTTAGTACCAAAGTGCCAATGGACGTCCCTATGAATCCAATTCTGAATAATATGCTTTCGGGAAAGACATTTCCCACGTCACTGTGAAGGAAAAGAAACCAATGTTATTATGGATATTTCCTCACTCCCAACCCATGAAATAAGAATCATTTGCTTGTTTATCTTACCTGATGCTCATCAGTGGCGAGGCTGCATGGCCGAGGACGACCGTCATGATGTAGCTGGTGGCAAGCCAGGCCGCACACCAAAACGCCAACAGGAGGGGGACGAACCCCAGTCCTTTTAGCTCCATTTCAGACAAGTAGAAAAAGAAGACGCTAATCTCACTATTCTCACTAATCGCACTGGAACAGACTGAAGGCTCGGGCGGCTGTCAGTGGGATGTCAGGCCTCCAGCTGTCTATGACATCACATGTGACATGTCAGAATGACTGCTTGTTTCTTTGAGCTGCCATGATTTAGTATCTGCTATAGACAGAACCTGATGTTTTTACTATGGACCTTACAGACCTCAGAACCCAAGTAATTAGTGCAGGGGCTCCATTTTGATCATCTCATATTTCACATTATTTGAGTTCCAGGGCTCAGATACATTTGCACCCTCTATAGCAGTGGTCTTCAAGCTGTGAACCCCCAACCGCTGCAGAACCACAACTCCCAGCATGCCCAGACAGCAACTTTGCATAAGGAAATAGTCTATGTGATTTAAAAAATAAATTTAAGTTCCCCCCATACTTAATTATCTAGATATGCATGGGTGTAGTGAGTATCCCAGCTTCCAAAATCTCAAAAATATCCTTCATTTTTCAGAGGCTTTTTCAAAAATGAAAGAAGCGATCTGATTGGTTGCTATGGGCAACTCAGAAACTTTTCCTCTGGGCAGGTTTTGATAAATCTCCCTCTATGGGGGAGATTCATTAAGACCAGTGTAGAGGAAGAGTTGTGCAGTTGCCCATAGCAACCAATCAGATTGCTTCTTTCATTTTTCACAATGCCTTTGCAAAATGAAAGAAGCGATCTGATTGGTTGCTATGGGCAACTCAGCATATTTTCCTGGAAAAGTTTCTGAGTTGCCCATAGCAACCAATCAGATTACTTCCTTCTTTTTTCAGAGACTTTTTCAAAAATGAAAGAAGCGATCTGATTGGTTGCTATGGGCAACTCAGCAGCTTTCCCCATAGACCACAATGGGCCTACTGGTTTCAATGGGCAAAAAATCAGAGTTAATGCACTAGACACAGTTCTCTATACCATTAACCCCTTCCCGACCTATGACATACCTGTACGTCATGGGTGGCAAGGTGTTCCCGACCCATGACATACAGGTACGTCATGAACATTTTTGCCGCTACTCGCGGCATCCCGCAGCGCCCGGTAAGATGGTGGCTATCACTGATAGCCAGCCATCTTACCATGCGACCACGGGGGGTTTCATCCCCCACCCCCCCCCCCAGCGATCGCTGCTATCAGCTGGTCAAATCTGACTAGCTAATAGCAGCGTTTCGCTATCAGAATATTTAGCAGCGCGGTGTGTAAGTCCCGATCACGGGGATCGGGACACACACCGCTCTGCTAAGTGTCCCTTACCCATCCCCCGGCATCACTTACCCGACCATGCGGTGTCCCGAGTGGTCCCGTTGCGAGCGACGTCCTCCAGGCGGTCCCGGCGGCGCTGCGTCCCGGAGGTGAGTTTCCGGCAGCAGTGCGGCATCTTCATTGGCAGCAGTGGGATCGCCGTAAAGCGATCTCACTGCTGCCTCTGGGAGTTTCAAAACGGCAACTCCCAGCATGCCCAGACAGCCTTTGGCTTTCTGGGCATGCTGGGAGTTGTAGTTTTGTAACATCTGGAGGTCCACAGTTTGGAGACCACTGTATAATGGTCTCCAATCTGTGCTGTTCCAGATGTTGCAAAACTACAACTCCCAGCATGCTCAGTCTGTCCAGGCATGCTGGGAGTTGTAGTTCTCTAACATCTGGAAGAGCATAGATTGGAGACCATTATACAGTGGTCTCCAAACTGTGGACCTCCAGATATTGCAAAACTACAACTCCCAGCATGCCCAGACTGCCCAAGCATGCTGGAAGTTGTAGTTCGGCAACATCTGATCCTTCAGATATTGGCGAACTACAACTTCCAGCATGCTTGGGCAGTCTGGGCATGCTGGGAGTTGTAGTTTTGCAACAACTGGAGGCACACTAGTTGGGAAACATTGTCCGTTTCCTACCTCAGTGCCTCCAGCTGTTTCAATTGTTGCAAAACTATAACTCCCAGCATGCACTGACAGACCATGCATGCTGGGAGTTGTAGTTTTGCAACAGCTGGAGGCACACTGGTTTGGAAACGCTAAGTTTGGTTGCAAAACACTTGAAAGTTTATTACTTAACTTAGTATATCCAAACCAGTGTGCCTCCAGCTGTTGCAAAACTACAACTCCCAGCATGCACGGACAGCCAAAGGGCATGCTCGGAGTTTGCAACAGCTGGATGTTTGCCCCCTCCCCCCAATGTGAATGTACAGGGTACACTCACATGGGCGGAGGTTTACAGTGAGTGCTGCAAGTTTGAGATGGCGCAAAATTTGCGCTGCAGCTCAAACTCCCAGCGGCAAACTTGCTGTGAACCTCTGCCCATGTGACTGTACCCTAAAAACACTACACTACACTAACACTAACCTAAAATAAAAAGTAAAAAACACTACATATACACATTATCCCTACACAGCCCCCCTCCCCCCAAAAAATGAAAAACGTCTGGTACGCTACTGTTTCCAAAACGGAGCCTCCAGCTGTAGCAAAATAATAACTCCCAGTATTGCCGGACAGCCATTGACTGTCCAGGCATGCTGGGAGTTTTGCAACAGCTGGAGGCACCCTGTTTGGGAATCATTGGCATAGAATACCCCTATGTCCACCCCTATGCAAATCCCTAATTCAGGCCTCAAATGCGCATGGCGCTCTCTCACTTTGGAGCCCTGTCGTATTTCAGGGCAACAGTTTTGGGACACATATGGGGTATTGCCGTACTCGGGAGAAATTGACTTACAAATTTTGGGGGGCTTTTTCTTCTTTAACCCCTTATGAAAAGGTGAAGTTGGGGTCTACACCAGCATGTTAGTGTAAAAAAATAATTTTTTTACTCTGACATGCTGGTGTTGCCCTATACTTTTCATTTTCACAAGAGGTAAAAGGGGAAAAAAGATCCCCTAAATTTGTAATGCAATTTCTCCCGAGTATGGAGATACCCCATATGTGGGCGCAAAGTGCTCTGGGGGCGCACAACAAGGCTCAGAAGGGAGAGTGCACCATGTACATTTGAGGCGATTTGCACAGGGGTGGCTGATTGTTACAGCAGTTTTCGGAATCAGAATGATAAGTAAAAGCATTCCAGAGTTATTAATGTTTAAAGTGACAGTGGTCAGATTTTCAAAAAATGCCCAGGACCTGAAGGTGAAAATGGGCTGGGTCATGAAGGGGTTAAAGGGGTACTCCGGTGAAAACCTTTTTTTTCTTTTAAATCAACTGGCTCCGGAAAGTTAAACAGATTTGTAAATTACTTCTATTAAAAAATCGTAATCTTTCCTGTACTTATTAGCTGCTGAATACTACAGAGGAAATTATTTTCTTTTTGGAATGCTCTCTGATGACATCACGAGCACAGTGCTCTCTGCTGACGTTATTATAATAATAATAATAATAAGTCTTTATTTATTGTTGTCCTTAGTGGGATTTGAACCCTCTCCAGCTCCACTATATCTTTCTTGTACACTGGTGCTCAGTACTGTACACAGTACTCTATGTGAGGACTGACTAGTGATTTGTACAGCGGTAGCATTATTTCCTTGTCGTCGGCATCTATGCCCCTATTGATGTACCCCATGATTTTATTAGCCTTGGCAGCAGCTGCCCGACACTGGTCACTACAGCTAAGTTTACTGTTACCTAAGGCTCCTAAGTCCTTTTCCATGTCAGTCGTCCTAAGTGTTCTTCCATTTAATACATAATCCCAGCTCGGATTTTTGCATTACCTTACATTTATCAGTGTTGAACCTCATCTGCCACTTCCCAGCCCAAACCTCCAACCTATCCAGATCCATTTGTAACAGTGCACTGTCCTCTATAGTGTTTACCACTTTACACAGTTTGGTGTCATCTGCAAAGATTGCTACTTTACTATTCAACCCCTCTGCAAGGTCATTCATGAATATATTAAATAGGACAGGACCCAAGACGGACCCCTGTGGTACCCCACTAGTAACAGTCACCCAATCAGAATAAGTACCATTAATAAACACCCTCTGTTTCCTATCATTGAGCCAGTTACTTATTCACTTGCGCACATTCTCCCCCAGCCCAAACCTTCTCATTTTATGCACCAACCTTTTATGTGGAACCGTATCAAATGCTTTGGAAAAATCCAGATATACGACATCCAGCGATTGCCCCTGGTCCAGTCTTGTGCTCACCTCCTCATAAAAGCTGATCAGGTTAGTTTGACAGGATCAATCCCTCATAAAGCCATGTTGATACAGGGTCATACATTTATTTTTATCAAGATATTCCAAAATAGCATCTCTTAGGAAACCCTCAAACAATTTACATATAACCGAGGTTAAACTAACAGGTCTATAATTCCCGGGGTCACTTTTTGACCCGTTCTTAAATATTGGCACCACATTTGCCATGCGCCAGTCCTGGGGAAGAGTCCCTGTCACTATAGAGTCCCTGAATATTAAAAATAGGGGTCTGTCTATTACATTACTTAATTCCTTTAGAACATGGGGGTGAATGCCATCTGGACCTGGTGATTTGTCTATTTTGATTTTTTGTAGGTGGCACTGTACTTCTTCCTGGGTTAGACAGGTGACCTGTACTGGGGAGTTTACCTTATCACACTGTATTTCACCTGGCATTTCATTTTCCTCAGTGAATACAGTGGAGAAGAATTTGTTTAGTATATTTGCTTTTTCCTGATCCCCGTTTATAATTTCTTCCTCATCATTTTTTTAAACCCTGACGGACTCCAGACCCCACCTCAAAAGAGCGGCCAGACCACCCGTTCACCAGCGGGAAACTCTCTGCCCCTGCATACAAGATCTTAAGCCAATTAACAAAAGTACACGGTAAGCCATATCTCAGGAGGACGGACCAGAGGTAGTCATGGTTCACTCGATCAAATGCTTTGGCCTGATCCAAGGACAGTAAGTACCCCTTCCAGAGACCCGCACTACTCCGCTCCACTGCCTCCCTGACACTGAGGACAGCACTTAAGGTGCTTCGGCCTGGAACAGAGCAGTGCTGAGCCCCCGAAAGGAGCTGGGGTGCAAACTTCACCAGCCGATTAAACAGTATCTTGGCCAGAAGCTTCCTGTCTGTATTGAGAAGAGCTATGGGCCTCCAATTCTCAATACGGCTGGGATCTTTACCCTTTGACAGAAGAATCAGGGCTGACCTCCTCATTGACTTTGGTAGAGTGCCCGAGGAGAGACACTCATTGAATACCTCAGTCAAGAGGGGAGCTAAAGACTCCTTAAAGGTCCTGTACCACTCGGATGTTAAGCCATTCGGACCTGGCGACTTCTTGGGGGCAACCCCCTCGATCACCAGTCTCACTTCCTCTTCCCTGATTTCTTCTGCCAAAATGCCAAGAGAGGGGTCTACCCCTGGCTCAGGAATGGTTTCAGCCAGGAAAGCCGACATCCCGTCTCGATCTAGATCCTTCCTCCCCAAGAGGTGCGAGTAGAAGGATCTGACGACCTCCAGGATCCCTGATCTGGACCGATTCAGAGATCCCGTACTATCAATCAGTCCTGAGACTACTTTACTACTCACTGACATCTTGCAGTTCCTGTAAGGGTCGGGCGAGCGGTACTTCCCGTAATCCCTCTCAAAAACCAAAGATGCGTGCCTATCGTACTGACACCTCATCAGCAAGGACTTCACTCTGGAGATATCCTCTCGGCTACCTCCAGTCGAGACGAGAAGCTCGAGTTTCCTCCTCAGTCCCTGATACAGGCGATACCTGCTCAGGGACCTGAGGCTCGAGAGCTGGCGGAAGAACCCCGCAACCCGCTTCTTGAATATCTCCCACCACTCAGACTTACTACTACAAAAGTCCAGTAAAGGTACCTGACTCTGAAGAAAATCCTCAAAGGACTGTCTTATCTCTGCTTCCTCCAGGAGGGACGAATTCAGCTTCCAATAACCTTTTCCCATCCGGGGGGTCTCTGAAACATTCAGAGAAAACAAAATCATACAGTGGTCGGAGAACTCCACCTGAACCACGGACACTGCGGAAGAGACGGCTTCCTCCTTTAAATAAAACCTGTCTATCCTAGACCTGCTGCTACCTCGATGAAAGGTGAAACCCGCGTGGCCTGAGGGGCTCCGGATGTGGGCATCCTCTAGGCGAGCTTCCCTGACTATATTACTAAGGGCCACACAGTCATAAGCCAGCCGATCATTGGAACCTCTCCTATCTTGGGACCTCGTGACATTATTGAAGTCCCCTCCAAAGATCACTTGCCGGCTAGTAAAAAGAAAGGGCTTAATCCTCATAAAGAGATCCTTACGGCCCCACTTTGTTTGTGGGGCGTAGATGTTAATGAGCCGGAGCTCTTGAACCTTCATGAAGACATCTAAGATCAGGCACCTCCCCATTTCTAACTCAATGACCCGTCTGCATTCGACCGGAGCGGTAAAAAGGACCGCCACCCCACTATACGGCTCAGCCGCAAGAGACCAGTGGGAGGGGCCGCGCCTCCACTCTCTTCTGGCTTTCACCAGAGAGGCTAGATCTGACAACCTGGTCTCCTGTAAAAAGAAAATGTCGGCTTCAACACGGCCGAGAAAATCAAAGGCTGCGAATCTAGCCGTATCAGACTTTATACTGGCACAATTAATAGATGCCAGCGTCAATGGGGTGAGTGCTGCCATCCTGGGTAATTGAGTTAGACGGCCTTACCCATTATTTTTTCTTGCCCTTCTTCTTCACCGCCTCATCCCCTGAAGAAGAAGGAGCATTCTTACTTTCTTTAGATCTCTTTTTTGACTCAGACTGATCCATCTGGCTCCCATCTCCATCTGGCCCTGAGTTAGCCCTGCCCTCCGAGGAAGATGCCTCAACAGGACAGGACCCAGTTCCCCCTGGAGGCTCCAATCCCTCAGGCACCCCATCCTCGCCACCCCCCTCCAATGAGGGGGAGGAGATGGTATCAAGGACAAGGTACCTGTTCGATAGGTCAATCAGAAGGGGGGCAGGTAAGCTTCCTTTTAGGACCTGGCCTTTAGCACCTGAAATAGAGGACTGAGACTTCCCCTTTACAACTTTTTTGCCCTTGTCTTTTTTCGGCCTTTAGCTCCCCTCCTCATCCACACTTTCATAGTGGGAGGAATCAGAAAGATCAGCCTCTTTGCCTTCCTCTTCGCGAATCCTCCTAATCTCCTCATCCAACACATCATCCCCCAGGGTCTCAGCAACATCTGGGCTAGTGACAGGAGCAGGGCCAGGAGCTACCCCCGCCACCTCAGAACTCTCCAGCTCCCTGCTTCTTCTGCGGTTTTCCTCTCGCCTTAGTTTGGCAGGCCCCTTCTTGCTCTTCATTAACCCTGTTGCTCCTTCACCCATGCAAGTACCCTCCCCAGCCGGGGCAACCCTAAAGCTCTCCCCAGCTGGAGCGGCCACCACACGGGAAAAGGCGCTGGGGCAACGGCTGAAAGGGTGTCCTAGGACACCACACAGATGACACCGGATCTGCCCACAGGATGCAGCCAAATGACCAGCCCCACCACACAAAGCGCAAACCTGCACAGTGCAGGCTGCGCTAAAATGGGTAGGACTACCACACCTGTGGCAGACTTTAGGCTGCCCCTGGTAGAAGACTTGGATACTGTCACGTCCGAGGAAGGCTGCCGATGGGATGTGGGCAACTGTGCTCCCTGAACGCCTAAGTTTGACGGAAAACGTCCAGGCCCCAGACCAGATCCCGTGCTCATCAAGATTTTTCTTGGGCATGTCCGTCACATCCCCATAACGACCGAGCCAGGTCATGATGTCGTAGCAAGAGAGCGACTCGTTACAGGGTCAAAACGGTCACTCTCTTGGTTTGGTTCTGCCGGGATATCGCTTTTACAGCGAAATCCCGCCAGCCGGGCTCGTTCTTCACCATCTCGTAATTCGACCAGAAAAGTTCAAGACCCTCTGGCCGAACAAAGCTGATGTCGAACTCAGAAGAACCATAGGGGTGAATCAGGGCAAAGATGTCACTCGCCCTGAACTCCATCTGAAGGAGGAGCTCAACCACCCTTGCCCGGGGCGGGCACGCATCTTTACCCCTCCAAATCAGATGGGCCACATTCCTACGGTTACTATCCTGCCCGGGTGTCGGGAGGGACCACATCACCTCCCCATTCTGTTCTCGGAAGGCACCCAGACCATGCCTCTCTATCCAAAAAGACAGGTCAACCGAACCCCTCCCTTCTACCTCAATTGACCTATCACCCTTATGCAGAGCCTCCAGGAGGCGCCGCTGCAAGTGACCCCCAGAACCAGATGGAGACGGGGACCCTCTTGATTCCCCGGCAGCGACGCTGGCATAGCTTCTAGCAGTCACCACCAGGGGGGCAGCCGAACCAGCAGTACTCTTTACTGATCCAGTGACATCCCTTTGCCCGCCTCCAGCACTCTTCTCTTGCACACCGCTAGCATCCCTCTCTTGTACACCTCTAGCACCCCTCTCTCACACACCGCTAGCATCCCTCTCTTGCACACCGCTAGCACCCCTCTCTCGCACACCGCTAGCACCCCTCTCTCGCACACCGCTAGCACCCCTCTCTCGCACACCGCTAGCACCCCTCTCTTGCACACCGCTAGCACCCCTCTCTTGCACACCGCTAGCACCCCCCTCTTGCACACCGCTAGCACCCCTCTCTTGTACTCCTCTAATGCCCCACTCTTGCACACTGCTAACATTTTCATGCAACATACCATCACCAAAATTTTCACTCTCTTTTGCACTCTTCCCTTTCACACTATTATCCTGGCTAAACTTTCCTGAGCTGGCCGGGTTATTTGCGTATGCCACGGGGGTTTGTGCTGCTGGTCCCGCCCCCGATGACCGCTTTTTCGGTTCTGGCGATGTTACTTCCAGTTCCAGTGATGACACTTCCTTCAACGCCGATGATGTTCCCAGTGAGAACTGCTTCACACTGGGTGGGAGCTGTCCCTCCGGACGCACCCCCACCCCTCCTACAGCAGCCGACGGGCAGGGATTCCCCACAGCGTCAGTGCAACCTTCATGAGCCACCTCACCCAACCGCCCGGGCTTTTCTACCAATCCAGACGCATGGACACTCCCCCCCCCCCTCACAGAGGAGTGCCCTGCTATGCCCAGATCGCTCGGGGGACCGCCCCCCGAGCAGACAGCAACATCACCAAGCTCCGGCACTAGGACACGCCCCCTGCCCACCTGGGGTGGTCCTGCAGCATCGGAGTCGCCCACCTTAAGCCTGTCCTGCCCTTCCCTACCGGCAGGACAGGCGGGCTCCTTGGCGTCTGCAGCCATCTTAGAAACCTTATCCACCACGTACCCCCCATGCTGGCCCCGCTTTACAGCAAAAGCGGGGTCGGGCAGACTGGGGGGCCCACCAGCCTTAACCACCTTTTCAGATGGCCCAGACTGCTGGAGAGAAGAATAAACAAGTCTGGTGACCTCTCCTTTTTTCCTTTTATTTCTCCTCTTCCTCTTGCCCTTCACCTCAGTATCTGGGCCCAAGTCATTTCCAAATG
This sequence comes from Hyla sarda, assembly GCF_029499605.1. Classification (NCBI taxonomy): domain Eukaryota; kingdom Metazoa; phylum Chordata; class Amphibia; order Anura; family Hylidae; genus Hyla; species Hyla sarda. The sequence continues at coordinate 328,779 of NW_026607605.1, forward strand.
AGAAGTTCTCAAAATGGGTAGGTGACTCTTGGAGCACAATCGCCTTCAGCAATCCGCCACCAATTAACCCATTGCTGCTGCCGCTGTCGTCACTGCTGTCATCTGACGTTACAGGCAGGGCTACCTGAGCAGGATTTATGTATGAACTCTGGGTTGTGTCCTCCTCCATTTCACTCTCCTCTGCACCACCATCTTGCTTCTCTTTAGCACCTTCCTCAGCACTGTCCTCTCTTTCTCCACCACCATCTTCCTCCACACTGTCCTCCTCAGCACTGTTCTCTTTTTCTCCTCCACCATCCACCTCCACACCATCCTCCTCTGCACTGCTTTCGCTGTGACTGACCTCCTCCTATCTTTCTGGGTTCTGCTGGCCTCTGAACCGACTTTCATTGCAGAGTTTTTCTCTGAAGATACCAGCCCCTTCCATGATCTCCATCCTCACCCTTTCTACCTCCTCAACATCTTTTTTCAGGGTGCGCACTTTAGCCGAATACACTGGCCTTAGATTTTTTGAGGTGTAATCAGCCTGGTAACGGGCACATTTTAAGTCCTCTCTTAGCCCACAAAGCATTTTGCCAAGACGCTCATACTCCGCCATTTTTGCTTGGAGTCGGGACCCAAAAGTGGCCAAAGACTCCCTGAGACCCAATACCCCCCATTGCTGGGGTTCAGAGGTACCTTGCCTCCCCATGTTTCTCCTCAACTCCTCACCTTCATGCAGGCCTTTACCTGCAGCCATGCTTGTAGCCTTCCTTGCAGCCTTGCGGCTTCCAGATATGGACGGTGGAGTTGGTTCTGCATTTCTGCGGATCCTGGAGGATCTCTGTACCCCATCCTGGGAGTTGGCCGTTGCAATGTCACCTCCACCTCCCGCCGGCCTGGTACGGGAGGTGGGGACGTTGGGGTTCATGCAGGGAAGCCCTTCCCCGAAGGCTGCCACAAACTTGGGGGGGGGGAGGGCTGGTGAAAATCCTGCTGCTCTCTGGTTCTCTGGTTCTCCTGGAGCTGACGATCACACAACCACACCCTGAACAGGAAGTAGTGCAACAGCTGGAGACACCCTATTTGGGAAGCACTGCTGTAGGGTAATTTGGAGGTCGATACAAATCCCTAATTTAGGCCTCAAATGCACATGGTGCTCTTTCACTTTGGAGCCCTCTCATATTTCAAGGCAACAGTTTGGGGTTACAAATTTTTTTTCTCTTCTTTTACCACTTAAGAAAAGGTAAATTTTGGGTCTACACCAGCATGTGAGTGTAAACAGAGTGTACCATATACATTTGAGGCCTAAATTGGTGATTTGCACAGGGGTGGCTGGTAGTTACAGCAGTTCTGACATAAACATAGAAAACACCCATATGTGACCCCCATTTAGATAACTACACCCCTCACGTAAAGTAACAAGGGGTATAGTGAGCCTTAACATCCCACAGGTGTTTGACAACATTTTAGTTAAAGTTGGAGGTGAAAATAAAAAAATGTATATTTTTTTCCCTAAAATGCTATTGTTACCCCAATTTTATCATTTTGACAAGGGGTAATAGGAGAAAAAGCCCCGCAAAATTTGTAACTCCATCTCTTCTGAGTCAGAAAATACCCCACATGTGGATGTAAAGTGCTCTGCGGGTGAACTACAGGGCTCAGAAGAGAAGGAGCACCATTGGGCTTTTGGAGAGAGAATCTGGCTGAAATTGGAAGCCATGTGTGTTTAGGCCACCATGGTGCCAGAACAGTGAACCCCCCCCCCCCCCCACATGTGACCCCATTTTGGAAACTACACCCCTAATAAGAAGTGCAGTGAGCATTTACATCTCACAGGTGTCTGATAGATTTTTTTGAGCAGTGGTCTGCCAAAAGAAAAATGAAAATTTTTCATTTGCACAGCCCACTGTTCCAAAGATCTGTCAAATGCCAGTGGGGTTTAACCCCTTAAGGAACCAGCCCATTTTCACCTTAAGGACCCAGCCATTTTTGCACATCTGACCACTATCATTTTAAGCATTAATAACTCTGGGATGCTTTTACTTTTCATTCTGATTCTGAGATTGTTTTTTCGTGACATATTCTACTTCATGTTAGTGGTAAATTTTTGTTGAGGCTTGCATCATTTCTTGGTGAAAAATTCAAAAATTTGATGAAAAAATAGAAAATTTAGCATTTTTCTAACTTTGAAGCTCTCTGCTTGTAACAAAAACAGACATTCCAAATAAATTATATATTGATTCACAGATACAATATGTCTACTTTATATTTTCATCATAAAGTTGACAGGTTTTAACTTTTAGAAGATATCAGAGGGCTTCAAAGTTCAGCAGCACTTTTCCAATTTTTCACAACATTTTCTAAATTGGAATTTTTCAGGGACCAGTTCAGTTTTTAAGTGGATTTGAAGGGCCTTCATATTAGAAATACCCCACAAATGACCCCATTATAAAAACTGCACCCCTCAAAGTATCCAAAATGACATTTGGGTAAGTGTGTTAACCCTTTAGGTGTTTCACAGGAATAGCAGCAAAGTGAAGGAGGAAATTCAAAATCTCCATTTTTTACACTCGCATGTTCTTGTAGACCCAGTTTTTGAATTTTTACAAGGGGTAATAGGAGAAAAAGACCCCTAAAATTTGTAAACCAATTTCTCTAGAGTAAGGAAATGCCTCATATGTGTATGTAAAGTGTTCGGCTGGTGCAGTAGAGGGCTCAGAAGGGAAGGAGCAACAATGGGATTTTGGAGAGTGAATTTTTGCTGAAATGGTTTTTGGGGGGCATGTCACATTTTGGAAGCCCCTATGGTGCCAGAAGAGCAGAAAACCCCCACATGGCATACCATTTTGGAAACTACACCCCTCAAGGCACGTACCAAGGGGTCCAGTGAGCCTTAACACCCCACAGGTCTTTTACGACTTTTCGTTAAATTCGGATGTGTAAATGAAAAAAAAAAAAAAAAGTTTCACTTCCAGGCAGTGGAAGAGAGGTGGTTGTGGTTGTGATAAATATAAAGCAAATACACTATGTTGAGCTAGCGATTGTTTGTCTGTATACAAGAGTGTGAAGCATACAAGTGAGTGAGTATAAAAGTGAGGGGACTTAAAATTAAGGGACTTTAAATTCAGGAAGTTTAAATTGAAATATTAGATTTTTTTTTATTTTCTGTTAATTTTTGCAATCCCCAAATCTAGTATGACCTCCATGTTGGAAAAGGCAGTCCAGTGTGCATCTTGCGCAATGTATGCAATCCTTGAACAACAGTTTGGGGGTGCATATTGTTGTGCGAGATGTGTGCGAGTTGCTCATTTAGAAGCCCAGATCCTGGATCTAGAGGAGCAACTGGCAACACTGAGATGCATTGACAACCCGCAGAGTAGTCTCCTGCTCACTGAGCAGGTACTCTCTGGGGTCGAGGTGGGGATGGATAGTGGGACGGAGGGGCAGGACAGTCAGGCAGTTAGCTGGGTTACAGTTAGAAAACGGGGTAGAGGGAAAAGTGTCAGGGAGGCTAGTCCTGAACTGGCACACCCCAACAAGTTTGCCCAGTTGGCAGATGAGGGGGATGTCATTTCAGAGCTAGCGGTACTGCAGCAGGACTTTGCCTCTGACCGCCAGGGGGGTGTCTGCTCCAGTAAGGAGGGAGGGAGGAGAGCAGGGCAGGTCAGACAGGTACTGGTAGTGGGGGACTCAATTATTAGGGGGACAGACAGGGCGATCTGTCACAAAGACCGGGATAGCCGAACAGTGTTTTGTCTTCCTGGCGCTCGAGTTCGGCACATCGCGGATCGGGTTGACAGGTTGCTGGGTGGGGCTGGAGAAGACCCAGCAGTCATGGTACATATTGGCACCAATGACAAAGTAAGAGGTAGATGGAGTGTCCATAAAAAGGATTTCAGGGACTTAGGCTGCAAGCTTAAGGCAAGGACCTCCAAGGTAGTATTTTCTGAAATATTACCTGTACCACGAGCCGTACCAGAGAGGCAGCGGGAGATTAGGGAGGTAAACAAGTGGCTCAGAAGCTGGTGTAGGAAGGAGGGGTTTGGGTTCATGGAGAACTGGGCAGACTTTGATTTTAAAGGAAACAGATTTCTGACTATAGCTAAAGACCATTATCTGTCCCAAATGGTGCAGTTCCTGACCAGAGGGGGCACCCTACTAGACTTAATATTTACCAACGTACTGAAACTGACAGAGTAATTAATGTGCAAGTAGATGGACACCGAGGAAATAGTGATCATAATTTAATACATTATAACTTGTTCTTCAATAAGGGAATCTCTCGAGGGGCCACAAAAACAATGAACTTTCGAAAAGCAAAGTTCGATCCACTCAGAGAAGCCCATACCAATATAAAATGGGATAATGTCCTCAAAAATAACAATACTGACACTAAATGGGAGACTTTTAAAAATATCTGAAATTTTCACTGTAAGATGTATATACTTTATAGGAATAAAAGGGTCAGAAATAAAAGAAAACCAATATGGATGAATAAAAATGTTAAGGGGGCAATAAATGACAAAAATAAAGCATTTCAGTTACTAAAACAGGACAGCAGTGAAGAAGCATTAAAAAGCTATAGAGAAAAATGTGAAATATGTAAAAAACAGATAAAAGCCGCAAAAATAGAGACAGAAAGACTCATTGCCAAAGAGAGTATAACTAACTCCAAAATGTTCTTTAATTATATAAATAGCAAAAAGGTCAAAAATGAAAGTGTTGGCCCTTTAAAAAATGATGAGGAAGAAACTATAAACGGGGATCAGGAAAAAGCAAATATACTAAACAAATTCTTCTCCACTGTATTCACTGAGGAAAATGAAATGCCAGGTGAAATACAGTGTGATAAGGTAAACTCCCCAGTACAGGTCACCTGTCTAACCCAGGAAGAAGTACAGTGCCACCTACAAAAAATCAAAATAGACAAATCACCAGGTCCAGATGGCATTCACCCCCATGTTCTAAAGGAATTAAGTAATGTAATAGACAGACCCCTATTTTTAATATTCAGGGACTCTATAGTGACAGGGACTCTTCCCCAGGACTGGCGCATGGCAAATGTGGTGCCAATATTTAAGAACGGGTCAAAAAGTGACCCCGGGAATTATAGACCTGTTAGTTTAACCTCGGTTATATGTAAATTGTTTGAGGGTTTCCTAAGAGATGCTATATTGGAATATCTTGATAAAAATAAATGTATGACCCTGTATCAGCATGGATTTATGAGGGATTGATCCTGTCAAACTAACCTGATCAGCTTTTATGAGGAGGTGAGCACAAGACTGGACCAGGGGCAATCGCTGGATGTCGTATATCTGGATTTTTCCAAAGCATTTGATACGGTTCAACATAAAAGGTTGGTGCATAAAATGAGAAGGTTTGGGCTGGGGGAGAATGTGCGCAAGTGGGTAAGTAACTGGCTCAATGATAGGAAACAGAGGGTGTTTATTAATGGTACTTATTCTGATTGGGTGACTGTTACTAGTGGGGTACCACAGGGGTCCGTCTTGGGTCCTGTCCTATTTAATATATTCATGAATGACCTTGCAGAGGGGTTGAATAGTAAAGTAGCAATCTTTGCAGATGACACCAAACTCTGTAAAGTGGTAAACACTGTAGAGGACAGTGCACTGTTACAAATGGATCTGGATAGGTTGGAGGTTTGGGCTGGGAAGTGGCAGATGAGGTTCAACACTGATAAATGTAAGGTAATGCAAAAATCCGAGCTGGGATTATGTATTAAATGGAAGAACACTTAGGACGACTGACATGGAAAAGGACTTAGGAGCCTTAGGTAACAGTAAACTTAGCTGTAGTGACCAGTGTCGGGCAGCTGCTGCCAAGGCTAATAAAATCATGGGGTACATCAATAGGGGCATAGATGCCGACGACAAGGAAATAATGCTACCGCTGTACAAATCACTAGTCAGTCCTCACATAGAGTACTGTGTACAGTACTGAGCACCAGTGTACAAGAAAGATATAGTGGAGCTGGAGAGGGTTCAAATCCCACTAAGGACAACAATAAATAAAGACTTATTATTATAATAACGTCAGCAGAGAGCACTGTGCTCGTGATGTCATCAGAGAGCATTCCAAAAAGAAAATAATTTCCTCTGTAGTATTCAGCAGCTAATAAGTACAGGAAAGATTACGATTTTTTAATAGAAGTAATTTACAAATCTGTTTAACTTTCCGGAGCCAGTTGATTTAAAAGAAAAAAAAGGTTTTCACCGGAGTACCCCTTTAACCCCTTCATGACCCAGCCCATTTTCACCTTCAGGTCCTGGGCATTTTTTGAAAATCTGACCACTGTCACTTTAAACATTAATAACTCTGGAATGCTTTTACTTATCATTCTGATTCCGAGAACTGCTGTAACAATCAGCCACCCCTGTGCAAATCGCCTCAAATGTACATGGTGCACTCTCCCTTCTGAGCCTTGTTGTGCGCCCCCAGAGCACTTTGCGCCCACATATGGGGTATCTCCATACTCGGGAGAAATTGCATTACAAATTTAGGGGATCTTTTTTCCCCTTTTACCTCTTGTGAAAATGAAAAGTATAGGGCAACACCAGCATGTCAGAGTAAAAAAATTATTTTTTTACACTAACATGCTGGTGTAGACCCCAACTTCACCTTTTCATAAGGGGTTAAAGAAGAAAAAGCCCCCCAAAATTTGTAAGTCAATTTCTCCCGAGTACGGCAATACCCCATATGTGTCCCAAAACTGTTGCCCTGAAATACGACAGGGCTCCAAAGTGAGAGAGCGCCATGCGCATTTGAGGCCTGAATTAGGGATTTGCATAGGGGTGGACATAGGGGTATTCTATGCCAATGATTCCCAAACAGGGTGCCTCCAGCTGTTGCAAAACTCCCAGCATGCCTGGACAGTCAATGGCTGTCCGGCAATACTGGGAGTTATTATTTTGCTACAGCTGGAGGCTCCGTTTTGGAAACAGTAGCGTACCAGACGTTTTTCATTTTTTGGGGGGAGGGGGGCTGTGTAGGGATAATGTGTATATGTAGTGTTTTTTACTTTTTATTTTAGGTTAGTGTTAGTGTAGTGTAGTGTTTTTAGGGTACAGTCACATGGGCAGAGGTTCACAGCAAGTTTGCCGCTGGGAGTTTGAGCTGCAGCGCAAATTTTGCGCCATCTCAAACTTGCAGCACTCACTGTAAACCTCCGCCCATGTGAGTGTACCCTGTACATTCACATTGGGGGGAGGGGGCAAACATCCAGCTGTTGCAAACTCCGAGCATGCCCTTTGGCTGTCCGTGCATGCTGGGAGTTGTAGTTTTGCAACAGCTGGAGGCACACTGGTTTGGATATACTAAGTTAAGTAATAAACTTTCAAGTGTTTTGCAACCAAACTTAGCGTTTCCAAACCAGTGTGCCTCCAGCTGTTGCAAAACTACAACTCCCAGCATGCATGGTCTGTCAGTGCATGCTGGGAGTTATAGTTTTGCAACAATTGAAACAGCTGGAGGCACTGAGGTAGGAACGGACAATGTTTCCCAACTAGTGTGCCTCCAGTTGTTGCAAAACTACAACTCCCAGCATGCCCAGACTGCCCAAGCATGCTGGAAGTTGTAGTTCGCCAATATCTGAAGGATCAGATGTTGCCGAACTACAACTTCCAGCATGCTTGGGCAGTCTGGGCATGCTGGGAGTTGTAGTTTTGCAATATCTGGAGGTCCACAGTTTGGAGACCACTGTATAATGGTCTCCAATCTATGCTCTTCCAGATGTTAGAGAACTACAACTCCCAGCATGCCTGGACAGACTGAGCATGCTGGGAGTTGTAGTTTTGCAACATCTGGAACAGCACAGATTGGAGACCATTATACAGTGGTCTCCAAACTGTGGACCTCCAGATGTTACAAAACTACAACTCCCAGCATGCCCAGAAAGCCAAAGGCTGTCTGGGCATGCTGGGAGTTGCCGTTTTGAAACTCCCAGAGGCAGCAGTGAGATCGCTTTACGGCGATCCCACTGCTGCCAATGAAGATGCCGCACTGCTGCCGGAAACTCACCTCCGGGACGCAGCGCCGCCGGGACCGCCTGGAGGACGTCGCTCGCAACGGGACCACTCGGGACACCGCATGGTCGGGTAAGTGATGCCGGGGGATGGGTAAGGGACACTTAGCAGAGCGGTGTGTGTCCCGATCCCCGTGATCGGGACTTACACACCGCGCTGCTAAATATTCTGATAGCGAAACGCTGCTATTAGCTAGTCAGATTTGACCAGCTGATAGCAGCGATCGCTGGGGGGGGGGGTGGGGGATGAAACCCCCCGTGGTCGCATGGTAAGATGGCTGGCTATCAGTGATAGCCACCATCTTACCGGGCGCTGCGGGATGCCGCGAGTAGCGGCAAAAATGTTCATGACGTACCTGTATGTCATGGGTCGGGAACACCTTGCCACCCATGACGTACAGGTATGTCATAGGTCGGGAAGGGGTTAATGGTATAGAGAACTGTGTCTAGTGCATTAACTCTGATTTTTTGCCCATTGAAACCAGTAGGCCCATTGTGGTCTATGGGGAAAGCTGCTGAGTTGCCCATAGCAACCAATCAGATCGCTTCTTTCATTTTTGAAAAAGTCTCTGAAAAAAGAAGGAAGTAATCTGATTGGTTGCTATGGGCAACTCAGAAACTTTTCCAGGAAAATATGCTGAGTTGCCCATAGCAACCAATCAGATCGCTTCTTTCATTTTGCAAAGGCATTGTGAAAAATGAAAGAAGCAATCTGATTGGTTGCTATGGGCAACTGCACAACTCTTCCTCTACACTGGTCTTAATGAATCTCCCCCATAGAGGGAGATTTATCAAAACCTGCCCAGAGGAAAAGTTTCTGAGTTGCCCATAGCAACCAATCAGATCGCTTCTTTCATTTTTGAAAAAGCCTCTGAAAAATGAAGGATATTTTTGAGATTTTGGAAGCTGGGATACTCACTACACCCATGCATATCTAGATAATTAAGTATGGGGGGAACTTAAATTTATTTTTTAAATCACATGGAGTTTTGACTTTACTTCATTATGGTCGAATAAAGCACTTAAAGAGTTCCTTAAAATTAAAGATTCACTCTTTTGGATGAAAAGGGGCTTATTTATGTAAATCAATTATACGCTTTAGGTCAAATAAAGTCGTTTGAAGAGATAGCCCATAAGTGTGTGGGGGGAAGACAATCAGAAACATTGTTTTTTACAAATAAGTAACACAGATCATAAAGCAATAAAAGGAGAGATTGGAGATTTCAGGGATTCTATATATAAGAAAAGTTTAATTAGACTATTTCCTTATGCAAAGTTGCTGTCTGGGCATGCTGGGAGTTGTGGTTCTGCAGCGGTTGGGGGTTCACAGCTTGAAGACCACTGCTATAGAGGGTGCAAATGTATCTGAGCCCTGGAACTCAAATAATGTGAAATATGAGATGATCAAAATGGAGCCCCTGCACTAATTACTTGGGTTCTGAGGTCTGTAAGGTCCATAGTAAAAACATCAGGTTCTGTCTATAGCAGATACTAAATCATGGCAGCTCAAAGAAACAAGCAGTCATTCTGACATGTCACATGTGATGTCATAGACAGCTGGAGGCCTGACATCCCACTGACAGCCGCCCGAGCCTTCAGTCTGTTCCAGTGCGATTAGTGAGAATAGTGAGATTAGCGTCTTCTTTTTCTACTTGTCTGAAATGGAGCTAAAAGGACTGGGGTTCGTCCCCCTCCTGTTGGCGTTTTGGTGTGCGGCCTGGCTTGCCACCAGCTACATCATGACGGTCGTCCTCGGCCATGCAGCCTCGCCACTGATGAGCATCAGGTAAGATAAACAAGCAAATGATTCTTATTTCATGGGTTGGGAGTGAGGAAATATCCATAATAACATTGGTTTCTTTTCCTTCACAGTGACGTGGGAAATGTCTTTCCCGAAAGCATATTATTCAGAATTGGATTCATAGGGACGTCCATTGGCACTTTGGTACTAACCTTTCTTATTTATAAGTATATGGTTATGCATACTGAAGAGTTCAGGGGTCATCAGGTCCTGATCCAGAGGATCCTGCTGGCCATTGTGTGGGCCTCCTGTTTTTCCACAGCTGTTATGCATGTATTGTCCCCCGAAGAATATCCCAGGATACACTTTGTCAGCACGATAATTTCCATTACATGTGAAGCCTTATACTACCTTGGGCAGTCCATCCAGATGTATAAATTACCAGGAGCAAAAAAAGTCATCCACCATAGTAGATGCACCTGCTGTGGCCTGACTTTTGTCTGTGTAGTTTTCTATTTTGGATATGAAACATTAAAGGAATTATTCCATAATGATGAAGACTGGGACGAGATCCGTGAAATCCCCATCATAATCATCGAGTGGGTGATGCTTCTACTGATCCTGATAAACATCGTGACCTATTATTCCACCATGCAGAGGTTATTGTTGACCGTCTCCAGAAACAGCTGCACACTCTCTCTTAGAGTAAAAATTGATGACTTCGGGGTGTAGACCACCACGGGGGCCATCAAGTGGACTTCTGGGAGAGATACTGCACAGGACACGGAAAACATCTAAAGAAGAATAACTGGGGGACTACATATGGTGCCAGTAATCATGACACAATAATATGAGCTGGTGATATTACCTATACAAAAAAAAATAAAAAAAATAATAAAAAAATATTGGTGTGTGAAGTGTAATACCTAGTTAGAAAAACAGAATCAAATTCATCATTATAACCCCCCTCTGCATTACCCTGTTTATTATTTTTCAAGCAAGCACTTTGTTCTAATTCGTCCACTCTCTGGCGTGCTCCTTGTATAAGGGGTTTGGGATACCCTTTTTGTTTAAAACGATCCTCCAGGTTCTCTAGTTGTTGTAGGTATTTTTGGGTGGAAGAACAATTCCTTCGGATTCTTTTCATTTGACCGAATGGAATGTTCTTCTTCCATTATTTAAGATGGCAACTGTTAAAGTCGAGGTATCTGTTTGCATCCACCTCCTTAAAATAGTTGGCAGTATGCGAACAGCCATCCTGAATATAGATATTTAAATCCAGGAACTCACATTTTTTGGGGGACTGATGCAGCGCTGCCTTTGGATATCTCTGGCTCTGCCATAGCGCTTTTTTTGAGGGGGCGTGCCGGCTGCCCCTTCGTCTGGTGGTCAACACTAGTGTTGCTCGCAAATATTCGCAATGCGCGAATTCGCGAATATTCACCAATATAGCACTATATATTCGAAATTACGAATATTGTTTTTTTCCCCCACAGTACACATCACAGTGATCATCCCTCTCTGCTTCCAGCTTGTGTGGTGTAAAGAAGGCTCTAATACTGCTGTGTGAGACTGGCGTACAAATTTTCGCATAGGGGAAAATTTGCATATGCAAATTTTCGTTTATGCAAATTTTTCACATATGGTAACTTTTGCCCATGCAAATTTTTGTTTATGCTAATTTTTGCTTATGCGAAAATATATCGCGAATTCGAATATGGCCTATGCCGCTCAACACTAATAATGACCCCACATAAAAATTTACTATATACTTGTCCCCACAAATGAATTTATACTATAAACTGACCCCCATATATATGAATGTATACTATATACTGACCCCCATATATATGAATGTATACTATATACTGACCCCCATATATATGAATGTATACTATATACTGACCCCCATATATATGAATGTATACTATATACTGACCCCCATATATATGAATGTATACTATATACTGACCCCCATATATATGAATGTATACTATATACTGACCCCCATATTTGAATGTATACTATATACTGACCCCCATATATATGAATGTATACTATATACTGACCACATATATATGAATGTATACTATATACTGACCCCCATATATATGAATGTATACTATATACTGCCCCCCATATATGAATGTATACTATATACTGACCCCATATATATATTAATGTATACTATATACTGACCACACATGAATGTATACTATATACTGACCCCCATATATATGAATGTATACTATATACTGACCCCCATATATATGAATGTATACTATATACTGACCCCATATATATGAATGTATACTATATACTGCCCCCCATATATATGAATGTATACTATATACTGACCCCCATATATATGAATGTATACTATATACTGACCCCTATATATATATGAATGTATACTATATACTTACCCCCATATATATGAATGTATACTATATACTGACCCCATATATATGAATGTATACTATATACTGACCCCATATATATGAATGTATACTATATACTGACCCCCATATATATGAATGTATACTATATACTGACCCCCATATATATGAATGTATACTATAGACTGACCCCATATATATGAATGTATACTATAGACTGACCCCATATATATGAATGTATACTATATACTGACCCCATATATATGAATGTATACTATATACTGACCCCCATATATATGAATGTATACTATATACTGACCCCCATATATATGAATGTATACTATATACTGACCCCATATATATGAATGTATACTATATACTGACCCCATATATATGAATGTATACTATATACTGCCCCCCATATATATGAATGTATACTATATACTGACCCCATATATATGAATGTATACTATATACTGACCCCTATATATATGAATGTATACTATATACTGACCACACTTGTGGCACTTGTAGTCCGCTGCAGGCATCCTCCATTGTATGCATTTTTATGCTGGGGATCGCCCCTAGCAACGGACTACAAGGGCAGGATCTGCTCCCCACGTATAAATGCACAACCGCATTTGGGGTTGAGCACCTCCAGCCATTTGAGACCACGTTTTTTGTTGTTTGTTTAAATTTTATATTTGGAGGTGTGTAAACTCCAACATTAATGCTCCTTGAATATCTACAAGGCAGCATTAAGGTAGCACCTGTGAGGCCAGGCACCCATATTAGCCAACTCAGGTGGGGCTTGCAGCTTGCCTCCCTCCTCCCATTGCATGTGTGCTCAGTCACACTGGAGGGTATCTGGGAGGAAGTTGTGAGTCAACCGAATGCTGCCGTAATTGCCCACTGGCCCCTGTTTTGCTTATCAAGCACAGGTAGGATTAGCTTTAGGTCTCGCACCAATTTGAGAAACCTTGGCGTTGGTGTGCGGGCTCTGGTGTGTCCTTCATATAAGGATACACTGGCGAATGTCTCAATTTTAACATCAGTGTTGAGGGATAGCCAATGTATTGTTTACATCTACCACAGTAGTGCACCCATATTCCTGTATTGTATCCCATATATATGAATGTATGTATATACCAGTGTTTCCCAACCTTTTTCGGGTCGGGGCACACCTTGGGAAAAAAAATTCCACGGGGCACCGCTACCGAGGTTGACGAGCAAGGAAAAAAAAAAGGATAAAACGGTAAAAATCGCAATGCACTATATCTATTTATCAGTGAGTATGTAGTTTAAAGTGCTGCTTTATACAGCAACTCACCAATGACATCTTCTCTAATTTGCATCGTTGCCTTCTCTTCTCCATCTGGTCTGGGCCATCATCACGATTTCTTCCAGCCACAATTCTTCACCGTTAAATCTGCAAAACAAACCTATTAGGCGCCAAACTTTTTTTTCTTTTTTTTTTTTACATGGGTGACAGAGGGGTGTAGAAGAGTGGACATGGGTGACAGATGGGTGGACATGGGTGACAGAGGGGTGTAGAGCGGTGGACATGGGTGACAGAGGGGTGTAGAGGGGTGTAGAGGAGTGTACAGAGGGGTGTAGAGAGGGGTGTAGAGAAGCGTACATGGGTGACAGTGGTGTAGAGGAGCGTACATGGGTGACAGGGGTGTAGAGGAGCATACATGGGTGACGGGTGTAGAGGAGCATACATGGGTGACAGGGGTGTAGAGGAGCATACATGGGTGACAGGGGTGTAGAGGAGCATACATGGGTGACAGGAGTGTAGAGGAGCATACATGGGTGACAGGAGTGTAGAGGAGCATACATGGGTGACAGGGGTGTAGAGGAGCATACATGGGTGACAGGAGTGTAGAGGAGCATACATGGGTGACAGGAGTGTAGAGGAGCATACATGGGTGACAGGGGTGTAGAGGAGCGTACATGGGTGACAGGGGTGTAGAGGAGTGTACAGAGGGGTTTAGAGGAGTGTACATGAGTGACAGATGGGTGTACATGGGTGACAGAGGGGTGTAGAGGAGTGTACATGGGTGACAGATGGGTGTACATGGGTGACAGAGGGGTGTAGAGGAGTGTACATGGGTGACAGATGGGTGTACATGGGTGACAGAGGGGTGTAGAGGAGTGTACATGGGTGACAGAGGGGTATAGAGGAGTGTACATGAGTGACAGAGGGGTATAGAGGAGTGAACATAGGTGACAGATGGGTGCACATGGGTGACAGAGGGGTGTAGAGGAGTGTACATGGGTGACAGATGGGTGTAGAGGAGTGTACATGGGTGACAGATGGGTGTACATGGGTGACAGAAGGGTGTAGAGGAGTGTACATGGGTGAAAGAGGGGTGTAGAGGAGTGTACATGGGTGACAGATGGGTGTACATGGGTGACAGAGGGGTGTAGAGGAGTGTACATGGGTGACAGAGGGGTGTAGAGGAGTGTACATGAGTGACAGAGGGGTATGAAGGAGTGTACATGGGTGACAGAGGGGTGCAGAAGAGTGTACATGGGTGACAGGGGTGTAGAGGAGTGTACATGGGTGACAGGGGTGTAGAGGAGCATACATGGGTGAAAGGGGTGTAGAGGAATGTACAAAGGGGTGTATAGGAGCGTACATGGGTGACAGGGGTGTAGAGGAGTGTACATGGGTGACAGAGGGGTAGAGAGGAGTGTATATGAGTGACAGAGGGGTGTTGAGGAGTGTACATGGGTGATAGATGGGTGTAGAGGAGTGTACATGGGTGACAGAGGGGTGTAGAGGAGTGTACATGGGTGATAGTTGGGTGTAGAGGAGTGTACATGGGTGACAGAGGGGTAGAGAGGAGTGTACATGGGTGACAGAGGGGTGTAGAGGAGTGAACATGGGTGATAGATGGGTGTACATGGGTGACAGAGGGGTGTAGAGGAGTGTACATGGGTGACAGAGGGGTATAGAGGAGTTTACATGGGTGACACAGGGGTGTAGAGGAGTGTGCACCCTAAAGCACAAACTCATGCCGCACACGCGTGTGTGTGTTTATATAGATATATATATATATATATATATATATATATATAAATGTCGAAAAAAATGCAGCACTACTTTACCACAGTAGGCGGGTGCCAGCTCCTCAGGCTCGATCACAGCCAATTGATAACTTCAAAAATGGTGCGGCACTCCAAATATCCCAAAAATAACTATTTATTCCACATGTCAAACAGTGCGACGTTTCAGCCCCTCTTGCTTGCATGCACACATACATAAACAGACCTACACTCATATAAATATCAATACAAACAAAATGAAAAACTTTATTAAAACTTTTTTGGGGATTGGAAGCTTTTTTTTTAGATTGGAGGCTCCATTATACATACACTGTACAGCAATCATACCTCCATTATACATACACTGTACAGCAATCATACATCCATTATACATACACTGTACAGCAATCATACCTCCATTATACATACACTGTACAGCAATCATACATCCATTATACATACACTGTACAGCAATCATACATCCATTATACATACACTGTACAGCAATCATACATTCAGTATACATACACTGTACAGCAATCATACATCCATTATACATACACTGTACAGCAATCATACCTCCATTATACATACACTGTACAGCAAGCATACCTCCATTATACATACACTGTACAGCAATCATACATCCATTACACATACACTGTACAGCAATCATACATCCATTATACATACACTGTACAGCAATCATACATCCATTATACATACACTGTACAACAATCATACCTCCATTATACATACACTGTACAGCAAGCATACCTCCATTATACATACACTGTACAGCAATCATACATCCATTACACATACACTGTACAGCAATCATACATCCATTATACATACACTGTACAGCAATCATACATCCATTATACATACACTGTACAGCAATCATACATCCATTATACATACACTGTACAGCAAGCATACATCCATTATACATACACAGTGACTGTACAGCAATCATACATCCATTATACATACACTGTACAGCAATCATACATTCATTATACATACACTGTACAGCAATCATACATCCATTATACATACACTGTGACTGTACAGCAATCATACATCCATTATACATACACTGTACAGCAATCATACATTCATTATACATACACTGTACAGCAATCATACATCCATTATACATACACTGTACAGCAAGCATACCTCCATTATACATACACTGTACAGCAATCATACATTCATTATACATACACTGTACAGCAATCATACATCCATTATACATACACTGTACAGCAATCATACATCCATTATACATACACTGTACAGCAATCATACATCCATTATACATACACTGTACAGCAAGCATACCTCCATTATACATACACTGTACAGCAATCATACATTCATTATACATACACTGTACAGCAATCATACATTCATTATACATACACTGTACAGCAATCATACATCCATTATACATGCACTGTACAGCAAGCATACCTCCATTATACATACACTGTACAGCGATCATACATCCATTATACATACACTGTACAGCAAGCATACCTCCATTATACATACACTGTACAGCAATCATACATTTATTATACATACACTGTACAGCAATCATACATCCAATATACATACACTGTACAGCAATCATACATCCATTATACATACACTGTACAGCAATCATACATCCATTATACATACACTGTACAGCAAGCATACCTCCATTATACATACACTGTACAGCAGTCATACATCCATTATACATACACTGTACAGCAAGCATACCTCCATTATACATACACTGTACAGCAATCATACATCCATTATACATACACTGTACAGCAATCATACATCCATTATACATACACTGTACAGCAATCATACATCCATTATACATACACTGTACAGCAATCATACATCCATTATACATACACTGTACAGCAAGCATACATTCATTATACATACACAGTGACTGTACAGCAATCATACATCCATTATACATACACTGTACAGCAAACATACATTCATTATACATACACTGTACAGCAATCATACATCCATTATACATACACTGTGTCTGTACAGCAATCATACATCCATTATACATACACTGTACAGCAATCATACATTCATTATACATACACTGTACAGCAATCATACATCCATTATACATACACTGTACAGCAATCATACATCCATTATACATACACTGTGACTGTACAGCAACCATACATCCATTATACATACACTGTACAGCAATCATACATCCATTATACATACACTGACTGTACAGCAATCATACATCCATTATACATACACTGTGACTGTACAGCAATCAAACATCCATTATACATACACTGTACAGCAAGCGTACCTTCATTATACATACACTGTGACTGTACAGCAATCATACATCCATTATACATACACTGTACAGCAAGCATACATTCATTATACATACACAGTGACTGTACAGCAATCATACATCCATTATACATACACTGTACAGCAATCATACATTCATTATACATACACTGTACAGCAATCATACATCCATTATACATACACTGTGTCTGTACAGCAATCATACATCCATTATACATACACTGTACAGCAATCATACATTCATTATACATACACTGTACAGCAATCATACATCCATTATACATACACTGTACAGCAATCATACATCCATTATACATACACTGTGACTGTACAGCAACCATACATCCATTATACATACACTGTACAGCAATCATACATCCATTATACATACACTGACTGTACAGCAATCATACATCCATTATACATACACTGTGACTGTACAGCAATCAAACATCCATTATACATACACTGTACAGCAAGCGTACCTCCATTATACATACACTGTAACTGTACAGCAATCATACATCCTTTATACATACACTGTACAGCAAGCATACCTCCATTAAACATACCCTGTGACTGTACAGCAATCATACATCCATTATACATACACTGTACAGCAATCATACATCCATTATACATACACTGTACAGCAAGCATACCTCCATTATACATACACTGTACAGCAATCATACCTCCATTATACATACACTGCACAGCAATCATACCTCCATTATACATACAATGTACAGCAATCATACCTCCATTATACATACACTGTACAGCAAGCATACCTCCATTATACATACACTGTACAGCAAGCATACCTCCATTATACATACACTGTGACTGTACAGCAATCATACATCCATTATACATACACTGTACAGCAAGCATACCTCCATTATACATAAACTGTACAGCAATCATACATCCATTATACATACACTGTGACTGTACAGCAATCATACATCCATTATACATACACTGTGACTGTACAGCAATCATACATCCATTATACATACACTGTGACTGTACAGCAATCATACATCCATTATACATACACTGTGACTGTACAGCAAGCATACCTCCATTATACATACACTGTACAGCAATCATACATCCATTATACATACACTGTACAGCAATCATACATTCAGTATACATACACTGTACAGCAATCATACCTCCATTATACATACACTGTACAGCAAGCATACCTCCATTATACATACACTGACTGTACAGCAATCATACATCCATTATACATACACTATACAGCAAGCATACCTCCATTATACATACACTGTACAGCAAGCATACCTCCATTATACATACACTGTACAGCAAGCATACCTCCATTATACATACACTGTACAGCAATCATACCTCCATTATACATACACTGTGACTGTACAGCAATCATACATCCAATCCATTAATAATGTTGTACAGTCACAGACACAGTGTATGTATAATGGATGTATGATTGCTGTACAGTGTATGTATAATGGACAGGGCCGTCTTTAATTTTGATTGGACCCTGGGCAAGCTATTTTTTTGGGGGGCCCCCCGGTCCCCCACCCCCATCCCACACACACTCGGGATCAGTACAGGATCAGTAATGTAATGTACGTACACAGTGACCTCACCAGCAGAATAGTGAGTACAGCTCTGGAGAGAAGGTGTGTTCTGCTGAGCTCCAGAGTTTCCCAGAGAAGCAGTGATTTTCTTCCACCCCTCCCCAGGTGTGTGGCAGACACCTGGGTAGGTTTTCCTGCTATGGAGCCCCGGGAAGCTGGGGCTTCATCTTGCACCCCCCGTTCTCGGCTGGCGGGGTGTGCAAACTAAAATGCAACAGCCAGTAGTCAGGATGGGGTGAGGAGATCCACCAGGGTCCACAGCCATGTGGGGCCCCCTCCCCTGACCTCAGCTGGGAGCTGCAAAGCTTCCAGCAGAAGCTCATCCAGGCAGCGGAGTGGAAAGTCTGCATCTGTTTCCTCAGAACCCCAGCAATGGGGGGTAAAGGGGCCCAGAGAATCCCTGGCCAGCTTTGGGTCCAGAATCCAGGCCAAAATGGCTCAGTATGAACAGCTCGGCAAACAACTAAGAGGCCTCAGAGAGGAGCTGAAGTTCACAAGCTACCAAGCAAACAATGCAGCAAAGACCAAGAGGGCAGCATTTTCCACCAAGGTGAGAGCTCTGAAGAAACAGGTGGATGAGATTGTGAGGCTGAGATCGGACATTGTGGAGGGAGGTGGTATACTCAGCGAGAGACTTGTGAACAAAGATCGTTTCACCAGCATGAAGGTCTCAGGACAAGTGAGTAACCAAGATGACTGCCAGAGTGAGGAGGAGGAGATGGAGGGAGGTGAGGAGGGGGATGTGAGTGAGGGGGATATGGATACTGGACCTGTGTGTACCACCACCACTGTTACCCCAGACCCCCCACTTACCCTCAGTGAGGACTATGTAAACTCGGCTCAGGTGGCCTTACCTCCCTCCAGTGAGGATGATGATGATGATGATGATGACGGCAGTGACTGCAGTGATGGCAGCGGCTTGGCAGATGGGGGTCTCCTGCGGGCGATTGTTATGCAGGAGTCCCCCACCCGTCTGGAAAACTTTTCCTTCAGGGATGATTTGGGCCCAGAGGAGAAGGGAAAGAAGAAGAAAGGAAAGGGCAAGAAGAGGAAGAAGACACAAGGAGTTAAGTTTGTCTTTTCTCCATTCCAGCAGTCTGGGTCGGCTGAAAAGTCGGTTCAGGGTGCTGGGTCCCCCAATCTGCCAGACCCCGTTTCTGTAGTGGAGCGGGGCCAGCATGGGGGATACAGTAGCGCACCAAAAATGGCCGCGGGTGCTATAGAAAAAAAAAGGGCACCCTCCTGTGAGGGGGGAGGGTGTCCAGGCACCGGAAAATGGCGGCAGATTCACCCGTTCGGGGGGCGGTCCCCTGGTTGAAGTGGGCGGTACAGGTCCTGGCACTGCAGGGCACTCTCCTGTGAGGGGGGAGAGTTTCCGGGCGCCGGACCTTGTTGGTTCAGGGGGCGGTCCCCTAGGTGGCGTGGTTGGTACTGGTTCTGGCGCCAGGGGGCACTCCACTATAAAGGGGGAGGTAACCTGCACATCAGCTGTAGCGGGAGTTAGTCCGGAGGGACAGTCTTTTAGCGAGGGGGCATGGCCACCCATGTCAGAGGCGGAGCCTGTGTCTGCACCCCAAGACACAGGAAGAAAGAACTATGCAGCACCAATCCTGAAACCGGCAACCCTTAAACATGAAGCAAAAGACCCAGCCAGCCCAGTCTGTAACACACCAAGGAAGAGTGAACGCAAGAGTGAAAGTGAAAGGAAAAATGTGAATAAAAATGGTAATGTGCAGAATGTGAATTATGGTGGTGCGCATGGGAGGAGTTGTAGTAGCAGTGTGGATGAGGGGGGTGCAAGCGGAGTGCAAGAAAGGGGTGCAAGTAGTGTGCAAGAGAGGGGTGCAAGAGGAGTGCAAGAGAGGGGTGCAAGTGTAGTCCAAGAGAGGGGTGCAAGAGGAGTGAAAGAGAGAGGGGTGCAAGTGGAGTTCAAGAGAGGGGTGCAAGTGAAATACAGGTGAGGAGCGGTAGTGGAATGGCAGAGAGAGGTGTTATGGCTGATGATTCTGTTAAGAGTAAGGGTCCAGGTTTGGCCTCTGGGTCAGTTCCTGGTTCGACTGCCCCCCCGGTAGTGGCTGCTTCTCCCAGAAGCTATGCCAGCGTCACTGCCGGGGGATCAGGGGGATCCCCATCTCCGTCTGGCTCTGGGGGTCACTTGCAACAGCGCCTCCTGGAGGCTCTACGTAGGGGAGACAGGTCAATCCATGTAGAGGGGAGGGGTGAGGTTGACCTGTCTTTTTGGATAGAAAGACATGGCTTAGGCGCCTTCCGAGAACAAAACGGGGAGGTGGTCTGGTCCCTCCCGACATCCGGGCAGGAAAGTGGCCGTAGGAATGTGGTCCGTTTAGTGTGGAGGGGCGAAGATGCGTGTCCGCCTCGGGGTAAGGTGGTGGAGCTCCTCCTCCGGATGGAATTCAGGGCAAGTGACATCTTTGCCCTGATCCACCCCTATGGTACTTCCGAGTTTGACATCAGCTTTGTTCGGCCAGAGGGTTTGGAACTTTTCTGGTCGAATTATGAGGTGGTGAAAAGCGAGCCCGGCTGGCGGGATTTCGCCGTAAAGGCGATATCCCGTCAGAATCTGGCCAAGAAAGTGACCGTTTTGACATGTAACGAGTCACTATCTTGCTATGACATTATGACCTGGCTTAGCCGATATGCGGATGTGACGGACATGCCAAAAAAGAACTATGAAGAACATGGGATCTGGTCTGGGGCCTGGACGTTTTCCGTCAAACTGAAGCGTTCAGGGAGCACTGTTGCCCACATCCCATCAGCTGCTTTCCTTGGGAGAGACAGAATCCAAGTTTTCTACCAGGGGCAGCCGAAGGTCTGTCACAGGTGTGGCAGCCCCACTCACTTTAGGGCAGCCTGTACCGTGCAGGTCTGTGCACTGTGCGGTGGGGTAGGTCATCTTGCCGCATCCTGTAGGCAGATCAGGTGTCATCTGTGTGGTGTCTTAGGACACCCTTTCAGCCGTTGTCCTAGCGCCTTTGCCCGTGCGACGGTCACCTTGGCTGGGGAGAGCAGTAATGTTGCCTCAGCTGGGGAGGGCACGGGTGCGGGTGAAGGTGCAACAGGGTCAGTGAAGAGGAAAGGTCCCGCCAGGCTGAGGCGGGAGGCTAATCGGAGAAGGAGCAGGGAACTGGAGAGTTCCCATGTGGCAGGGGTAGCTTCTGGCCCTGCTCCTGAGGTTAGTCCTGAAACTGCTGAGACCCTGGGGGAGAATGTGCTTGCAGAGGAAATGGGTAGAATCTGTAAAGAAGAGGGCAGCAAGGCCGATCTTTCCGATTCCTCCCACTGTGAAAGTGTGGATGAGGAGGGTGAAGAGAGGCCAAAAAAGAAGGGCAGTAAAGGGAGAAAGAAGAGGTCGGAGCCCTCTAGTCCCCGTGCTGCGGACCAGGTCCCAAGCGGAAGCTTACCTGCCCCCCTCTGATTGATCTGTCTAACCGGTACTCTGTCCTTGAAGACATCTCCTCCCCCTCCTTGAAGGGGGGGCGTCAGGGATGGGGTGCCTGAAGTGGGGGAGCCTCCAGGGGGAACTGGGCCCTGTCCTGATGGGGCAATTTCCGCAGGGGATGGGGCCAAATCGGAGCCAGGCGGAGATGGGGATTATAAAATGGACCAGTCAGAATCAAAAAAACGGTCCAAAGACAAGGAAGCCTCCTCATCTGGGGATGAGGGGGTAAAGAAGAAACAAAAATGAGGGGGTTAGGGCCGTCTATCTCAATCACCCATGATGGCGGCACTCACCCCATTGACACTGGCATCTATTAACTGTGCCAGTATAAAGTCTGATACGGCTAGATTCACAGCCTTTGATTTTCTCGGCCGTGTTGAAGCCGACATTTTCTTTTTACAAGAGACCAGGTTGTCAGATCTTGCCTGCCTGATAAAAGCCAGGAGAGAGTGGAGGCGTAGCCCTTCCCACTGGTCTCTTGCGGCTGAGCCGTATAGTGGGGTGGCGGTCCTTTTTACCGCTCCTGTTGAATGCAGACGGGTTATTGAGTTAGAAATGGGGAGGTGCCTGATCTTAGATGTCCTCATGAAGGGGCAAGAGCTCCGGCTTATTAACATATACGCTCCACAAACCAAGTGGGGACGAAAAGATCTCTTTATGAGGATTAAGCCCTTTCTTTTTACAAGCCGACAGGTTATCTTTGGAGGGGATTTCAATACTGTCACGAGATCCCAAGATAGGAGAGGCTCCAATGATCGGTTGGCTTATGATAGCATAGCTCTCAATAGTATAGTTAGGGAAGCTCGCCTAGAGGACGCCCACATCCGGAGCCCCTCAGGCCACGCGGGTTTCACCTATCATCGAGGTAGCTGCAGGTCTAGAATAGACAGGTTTTATTTGAAGGAGGAAGCCGTCTCTTCCGCAGTGTCCGTGGTTGAGGTGGAGTTCTCCGATCACTGTATGATTTTGTTTTCCCTGAATGTTTCAGAGACCCCTCGGATGGGTAAAGGTTATTGGAAGCTGAATTCGTCCCTCCTGGAGGAAGCGGAGGTAAGACAGTTCTTTGAGGATTTTCTTCAGAGTCAGGTACCTTTACTGGACCTTTGTAGTAGTAAGTCAGAGTGGTGGGAGATATTCAAGAAGAGGGTTGCGGGGTTCTTCCGCCAGCTCTCGAGCCTCAGGTCCCTGAACAGGTATCGCCTGTATCAGGGACTGAGGAGGAAACTCGAGCTTCTCATCTCGACTGGAGGTAGCCGAGAGGATATCTCCAGAGTGAAATCCTTGCTGATGAGGTGTCAGTACGATAGGCACGCATCTTTGGTTTTTGAGAGGGATTTCGGGAAGTACCGCTCGCCCGACCCTTACAGAAACTGTAAGATGTCAGTGAGTAGTAAAGTCATTTCAGGACTGATTGATAGTACAGGATCTCTGAATCGGTCCAGATCAGGGATCTTGGAGGTCGTCAGATCCTTCTACTCGCATCTCTTGGGAAGGAAGGATCTAGATCGAGACGGGATGTCGGCTTTCCTGGCTGAAACCATTCCTGAGCCAGGGGTAGACCCCTCTCTTGATGTTTTGGCAGAAAAAATCAGGGAAGAGGAAGTGAGACTGGCGATTGAGGGGCTTGCCCCCAAGAAGTCACCAGGTCCGGATGGCTTAACATCCGAGTGGTACAGGACCTTTAAGGAGTCTTTAGCTCCCCTCTTGACTGAGGTATTCAATGAGTGTCTCTCCTCGGGCACTCTGCCAAAGTCAATGAGGAGGTCATCCCTGATTCTTCTTTCAAAGTGTAAAGATCCTAGCCGGATTGACAATTGGAGGCCCATAGCTCTTCTCAATACGCACAGGAAGCTTTTGGCCAAGATACTGTTTAATCGGCTGGTGAAGTTTGCACCCCGGCTCCTTTAGGGGGCCCAGCACTGCTCTGTTCCAGGCCGAAGCACCTTAAGTGCTGTTCTCGGTGTCCGGGAGGCAGTGGAGCGGAGTAGTGCAGGTCTCTGGAAGGGGTACTTGCTGACCCTGGATCAGGCCAAAGCATTTGATCGGGTGAACCATGAGTACCTCTGGTCCGTCCTTCTGAGATCTGGCTTACCGTGTGCTTTTATTAATTGGCTTAAGACCTTATATGCAGGGGCAGAGAGTTTCCCGCTGGTGAACGGGTGGTCTTGACGCTCTTTTGAGGTGGGGTCCAGAGTCCGTCAGGGTTGTCCTTTGAGCCCGCTTTTATACGTGTTCGCAATTGATCCCTTTGTCCGGAGGGTAGATTGTGGGCCGTTGGCGGGAGTCAGGATGAGTCTGGCGGAGCTGGATGTCGCCCAGAGAGTGGTGGCGTACGCTGATGATGTCACCATTTTCGTGTCCTAGAGAGAGGAGGTCGATGTGGTGATGTTGGAGGTGGAACGCTACTCGGAGGCATCCGGGTCTAAGATCAACCGGGATAAGTGTGAAAGTTTCTGGCTGGGAGGGGGAGATCCCACTTTTGATCTCCCGGACACCCTCCCAGGGCCCCAAGACTCAGCAAAAATTCTGGGCATCACATTCGGCCAGGATGATTATCCCACCAAAAACTGGGACGGTAAGCTACAGGATGCCACTCATAAGGTGGATCAGTGGAAGGGTTGGTCTATGACCCTCAGGGAAAGGGTACACCTGATCAAATCGTACCTGCTCCCATTGTTTATCTATCTGGGCAGCGTATGTATCTTGCCAGAGGCTTACTACACTAGGATCTACAGCCTGTTTTTCCAACTGTTATGGGGGAACAGGATGAACCTAGTCAAGAGAGAGGTTACGTACCGCACAAGGAGACTAGGGGGTTTATCTATGGTAAACCCTGTGGTGTTCTTAACAAACACCTTCTTGAAAGCCAACATCTCAAACCTCTGTTCAGAGAGGGCTCCTCCGTGGGTACTCTCCTGCAGGGAATGGTTTCGGCCTTTCTTCCAGGAATGGGAGACAGGAGGGCAAGTGAAGGACCTCCGTACGCCTCATGGATATCTTCCGGCTTACGCTACCCCGACTCTGAAGGCGATACGTCGGTGGGGTCTGGGAGTGTGGGAGATCAGGACCCAGTCAAGGCAGTTCCTTGACAAACGGGTTCTGTTGACCCACTTCCAGAAGCCTCTGGCGCTCAGGGACTGCCCAGGTCGGGATCTGAGGGTGGGGTTGTATCTTTTAAATATGAAAAGGATCCCCCAGAAGTTTTGGGACTTGGCCTGGCGCTGCTTTCAGGGGAAGCTATATGTGAGGGACAATTTGAAGTGTAGGAGATCTGATGACCGGGGATGTCCCCGAGAAGAGTGCGGGGACATGCTGGAAAGCATGGACCATTTCCTGCTTCATTGCCCCTTTAATATAAGGGTCTACAACCGGGTGGGTCAACTTGCCGGCCTTACCTATCCAGAGTGGGCTTATGGGGCATTCAGGAACCTGGGTGGCCGTGATCGGGGCACTTTATTTTTAGTCAGTTTAGTGGTTAGGTACTACACGTGGAATGCACGGTGTTTAGTGTCTACACAGCGCAAAGTCCTCTCCGAGGTGGAGGTCTGTAGGAACATCACCGGTGACCTCGGGAAGATCAGGTCTTTGGAGTATGGCAGTCTTGGTACCAGTAGGGCTTCTCTCCTATGGAGAGGGTTTTCTTTTGATGTGCCCTAGGTACTAGACCTTTTGGGTAGAGTACCCTTGATTTGATTAGGGACAGTGATGCAGGGACAGGGTTAGGGTGATAGTAGGGTCAGTTTATCTTTAGGGATAATGGTAGGGTGAGAGGTAGGGTGCAGTTAGAGAAAGAATGTAATTTTTGTATGTATCAGGATTGCCATCCTTCTTCCTGGTGGTGGGCTAATGCATGTGCACCATAGCTTTTTGTTTTGTTTTCAGATGCTATGGTTATGAAGGGCTTACAGGCACCGAACTTGGGCCTAAAGTGGGTTGTATTGTTTGCTTATGTATGTTAAAGCTGGTAATGGTTAAGTTGGTTGGGAGGAGTTCTAGGTTGGGAGGGTATATTTGTGGGTGGTGGTGGTCTTTTCTTTTGGTGGACCTGGCATGGGCGAGTTGTGGACTGGACATTGAGGACTATGAACTGTATGGAAAAAACTCTGACCCATGTACAGGAGGGCGGGTGGTGTGGGTGAAGGGTCAGTTTAGTGTAGAACGTTCTTTTATATTTGTAGGTGTGTTTTCTGTTTATTTATAGGTGTATATAGTTTGTGTATAGTTTTGTATATAGTAGTGTATATAGTTAGTTATGTATATAGTATGTATAATGTATGTTATATCATTATAATTGTTTTATTTATTTATTTATTTATTTATTTTTATATAGTAGAGATAGACATGGCAGTCGAACCAGTTTTGTTTTTGTAGTAATGTTTCTTTAGTATCCCGTTGTGGATTTATTTTCTTTGGTTTATATATGTAGTATGTAGTAAAGATGTGTGTAAGCATGTGTGTATTGTGTTTTCTGTGATATTTTCCCGAGTTTGGGTATTTTGAGTTGAATTTAACTTGGTTAAATGTAGTTAATATATTGATATATATATATATATATATATATATATATATATATGTGCATGTGTGTGGTATAGTGTTATTATTATTATTATTAATATTATTATTTAAAAAAAAAAAAAAACATGGTGTGCAGTGTGAGTGCTTGTTGTGTTTTCTATTTGTAATGTATGATTTTTCCCGAGTTTGGGTGTTTTGAGTTAAAGCGAAATAGTGCTATATTTATGTTTCTTATGAGTGTGTTGTTTGGCTATGAAAGGTGTAGTTATAATATTTCTAGTTCTAGTAGGAAAGCTGGGCTGGCCGGTTAGGCAGGATTTTTGTTCTTTTATTTAAATGTAAAGTTTGGGTTTATGTTATTTCATGTTGTTGTTTTCCGTTATGGCAAAGTTGGCTGGTTTATGTTTTGTTATGATTTATATTTTTCTAATAAAAGATTTACAGGATATAACTCAGGATCAGTACAGGATAAGTAATGTAATGTATGTACACAGTGACCGCACCAGCAGAATAGTGAGTGCAGCTCTGGAGTATAATACAGGATATAACTCAGGATCAGTACAGGATAAGTAATGTAATGTATGTACATAGTGACCTCACCAGCAGAATAGTGAGTACAGCTCTTTAGAATAATACAGGATATAACTCAGGATCAGTACAGGATAAGTAATGTAATGTATGTACATAGTGACCTCACCAGCAGAATAGTGAGTACAGCTCTTTAGAATAATACAGGATATAACTCAGGATCAGTACAGGATACGTACGGGGGAGGGGATTATCAGATTATGCAAGTGAGGGGAGGATACCCCCGGCGGTGGGTCCCTTGCTGCGGCCTTGATCCTGGAAGCGGCCGTGTGGGGACTGAGAGGAGCGGGAGACTCTCTCTGCTCCGCTCCTCTCTATGATGCCGCCCGTGACATTGCACCACACGTCACGTGACCATCTCCCAGACAGCCATTGCGGTACTGGCTGCCTGGGAATGAGTGACGGCGGCGGCGGCGAACATAAAAAGGTAGCGTGGGGCGCAAACCGGCCCCCCCGCCCACTCCTACTAATATTTTGGCCGGGCCCCTGACGCCTGGCCCGCCAGCCTTTATCAGCTTTATGGGGCAAAAGGGGAGAGCTGCTTTTGGGCCCCCAGGAATTACAGGGCCCGGGGCAGCTGCCCCTTTTGCTCCACGGCCGCGGTGATTAGGGTGTGTCTGGGCACACCCGGCACACCCTGTGCGCACGCCTATGAGTGTACATGGGTGACAGAGGGGTGTAGAGGAGTGTACATGGGTGACAGAGGGGTGTAGAGGAGTGTACATGGGTGACAGAGGGGTATAGAGGAGTGTACATGGGTGACAGAGGGGTGTACATGGGTGACAGGTGTGTAGAGGAGTGTACATGGGTGGCAGAGGGGTATAGAGGAGTGTACATGGGTGACAGATGGGTGTACATGGGTGACAGAGGGTTGTAGAGAAGTGTAAATGGGTGACAGAGGGGTGTAGAGAGGTGTACAAGGGTGATAGATGGGTGTAGAAGAGTGAACATGGGTGACGGGGGCATAGGGGTGACAGAGGGGTGGACAGGGGGTGGACATGGGTGACAGGAGGGTGGAGAGGGGAGACAGGGTGTCAGAGGGGTGGACAAGGGGGTAAAAGAGGGACAGGAGTGACAGAGAGGGGTGGACTGGGGTAACAAAAGGGACAGATGGGTGAACAGGAGGGTGGACATAGGTGACAGAGTGGGGGTGGACATGGGTGACGGGGGGTGGACATGGGTGACGGGGGGGATTACATGGGTGACGGGGGAGGGATTACATGGGTGACGGGGGAGGGATTACATGGGTGACGGGGGAGGGATTACATGGGTGACGGTGGAGGGTGGACATGGGTGACAGGGAGGGTGGACATGGGTGACAGGGAGGGTGGACATGGGTGACAGGGGGGTTGACATGGGTGATAGGGGGGGTGGACATGGGTGACAGGGGGGGTGGACATGGGTGACAGGGGGGGTGGACATGGGTGACAGGGGGGGTGGACATGGGTGACAGGGAGGGATTACATGGGTGACAGGGAGGGATTACATGGGTGACAGGGAGGGATTACATGGGTGACTGAGGGGGTGGACATGGGTGACTGAGGGGGTGGACATGGGTGACAGGGGGGATTACATGGGTGACAGGGAGGGATTACATGGGTGACAGGGAGGGATTACATGGGTGACGGGGGGGGGTGGTCATGGGTGACTGGGGGGGTGGACATGGGTGACAGGGAGGGTGGACATGGGTGACAGGGAGGGTGGAAATGGGTGACAGGGAGGGTGGAAATGGGTGACAGGGGGGGTGGACATGGGTGACAGGGGGGGGTGGACATGGGTGACAGGGGGGGGGTGGACATGGGTGACAGGGGGGGGGTGGACATGGGTGACTGGGGGGGTGGACATGGGTGACTGTGGGGGTGGACATGGGTGACTGGGGGGGTGCACATGGGTGACTGAGGGGGTGGACATGGGTGACTGAGGGGGTGGACATGGGTGACAGGGGGGATTACATGGGTGACAGGGAGGGATTACATGGGTGACAGGGAGGGATTACATGGGTGACGGGGGTGGGGGGTGGACATGGGTGACAGGGGGGTGGACATGGGTGACTGGGGGGGTGGACATGGGTGACTGGGGGGGTGGACATGGGTGACAGGGAGGGTGGAAATGGGTGACAGGGAGGGTGGACATGGGTGACAGGGGGGGTGGACATGGGTGACAGGGGGGTGGACATGGGTGACAGGGAGGGATTACATGGGTGATAGAGATGGACAGGGAGGTAAACAAGGCAGATATGGCTGACAGGGGGGGGTGGACATGGGTGATGGAGATGGACAGGGAGGTAAACAAGGCAGACATGGCTGACAGGGGGGGTGGACATGGGTGATAGAGATGGACAGGGAGGTAAACAAGGCAGACATGGCTGACAGGGGGGGGACATGAGTGACGGGGTCGGGGGGGGTAGAGGGTGGACTTGGGTGACGGTGGGGGGATTTAGACAGGATTGAGAAGGTAAACAGAGGGGTGGAAAGGGTACGGTACCTTAAGCAAGCCGGCCCGCACAGCTTGCAGTTCCACAGGAGGCACGGATGTCCGGCGCTGGTGCAGCTCGTTCCGCCCCAGGGCACCATATCCGGCTCACTGCGCCGTAAGGGAGAGGGGGACGGAGGGGGACGCAGGAGACGGAGAGTGAAGGAGGGGGATGCGGGGGACACAGGGAACAGATGGGGAAGGAGGGGAACACGGGTCACGCGGCAGACGCAGGGGACGGAGGGGAACACAGGAAACGCAGGAGATGCAGGGGAACGCTGTGTGCGCAGTGCGCACGCAGACTTCCCTTCCCCCCTGCGCCGTCAGGCCGGGGCGGGACATTTAAAAAAAAAAAAACTAGTAAAAAATAAAAAAAATCACGGCAAAATCCCGCGGCACCACGGGCAGTGCTGAACGGCACACACGTGTGCCGCGGCACCGCGGTTGGGAATCACTGCTATATACTGACCCCCATATATATGAATGTATACTATATACTGACCACATATATATGAATGTATACTATATACTGACCCCCGTATATATGAATGTATACTATATACTGACCCCCATATATGAATGTATATTATATACTGACCCCCATATATATGAATGTATACTATATACTCACCCCATATCTATGAATGTATACTATATACTGACCACATATATATGAATGTATACTATATACTGACCACATATATATGAATGTATACTATATACCGACCCCCATATATATGAATGTATACTATATACTGACCACATATATATGAATGTATACTATATACTGACCCCCGTATATATGAATGTATACTATATACTGACCCCCATATATGAATGTATATTATATACTGACCCCCATATATATGAATGTATACTATATACTGACCCCCATATATATGAATGTATACTATATGCTGACCCCCATATATATGAATGTATACTATATACTGACCACATATTTATGAATGTATACTATATACTGACCCCCATATATATGAATGTATACTATATACTGACCACATATATATGAATGTATACTATATACTGACCCCCGTATATATGAATGTATACTATATACTGACCCCTATATATATGAATGTATACTATATACTGACCACATATATATGAATGTATACTATATACTGACCCCATATATATGAATGTATACTATATACTGACCCCCATATATGAATGTATACTATATACTGACCCCCATATATATGAATGTATACTATATACTGACCCCCATATATATGAATGTATACTTTATACTGACCCCATATATATGAATGTATGCTATATACTGACCCCCATATATATATGAATGTATACTATATACTGACCCCATATATATGGATGTATACTATATACTGACCCCCATATATATGAATGTATACTATATACTGACCCCCATATATGAATGTATACTATATACTGACCCCCATATATATGAATGTATACTATATACTGACCCCCATATATATGAATGTATACTTTATACTGACCCCATATATATGAATGTATGCTATATACTGACCCCCATATATATATGAATGTATACTATATACTGACCCCATATATATGGATGTATGCTATATACTGACCCCATGTATATGGATGTATGCTATATACTGACCCCCATATATATGAATGTATACTCAATACTGACCACACATATGAATGTATACTATATACTGACCCCCATATATATGAATGTATACTTTATACTGACCCCATATATATGAATGTATGCTATATACTCACCCCCATATATATATGAATGTATACTATATACTGACCCCATATATATGGATGTATGCTATATACTGACCCCATGTATATAAATGTATGCTATATAATGACCCCTATATATATGAATGTATACTATATACTGACCACACATATGAATGTATACTATATACTGACCCCCATATATATGAATGTATACTATATACTGACCCCCATATATATGAATGTATACTATATACTGACCCACATATATATGAATGTATACTATATACTGACCCCCATATATGAATGTATACTATATACTGACCCCCATATATGAATGTATACTATATACTGATCCCCATATATATGAATGTATACTATATACTGACCCCCATATATATGAATGTATACTATATACTGACCCCCATATATATGAATGTATAGTTACATAGTTAGTATGGTCGAAAAAAGACATATGTCCATCAAGTTCAACCAGGGAATTAAGGGTGTGGCGCGATATTGGGGAAGGGATGGGATTTTATATTTCTTCATAAGCATTAATGTTATTTTGTTCCATGAATGTATCTAATCCTGTTTTAAAGCTGTTAATTGTTCCTGCTGTGACCAGTTCCTGAGGTGGACCGTTCCATAAATTCACAGTCCTCACGGTAAAGAAGGCGTGTCGCCCCTTGAGACTAAACTTTTTCTTCTCCAGACGGAGGGAGTGCCCCCTCGTCCTTTGGGGGGGTTTAACCTGGAACAGTTTTTCTCCATATTTTTTGTATGGGCCATTAATATACTTATATACGTTTATCATATCCCCCCTTAAACGTCTCTTCTCAAGACTAAACAATTGTAACTCCTTTAATCGCTCCTCATAGCTAAGATGATCCATGCCCCATATTAGTTTAGTCGCTCGTCTCTGCACCCTTTCCAACTCCGCAGTGTCCCTTTTATGGACAGGTGCCCAAAACTGAACAGCATATTCCAGGTGAGGCCGTACCAATGCTTTATAAAGGGGGAGTATTATGTCCCTGTCCCTTGAGTCCATGCCTCTTTTGATACATGACAATATCCTGCCGGCTTTGGAAGCAGCAGCCTGACATTGCTTGCTATTCTGTAGTCTGTGATCTACAAGTACACCCAGATCCTTCTCTACCAGTGACTCTGCCAGTTTAATCCCCCCCTAAGACATACGACGCATGCAGGTTATTAGTACCCAGATGCATAACTTTACATTTATCCACATTGAACCTCATTTGCCAAGTGGATGCCCAGACACTTAGTCTATCCAAGTCATCTTGTAACCTATACGCATCCTCTATAGACTGTACTGTGCTACAAAGCTTGGTGTCATCTGCAAAGATAGAAACAGAGCTGTTAATACCATCCTCTATATCATTGATAAATAAATTAAACAGCAGCGGGCCCAGTACTGAACCTTGGGGTACACCACTAATAATCGGGGACCAATCAGAGTACGAATCATTGACCACCACTTTCTGGGTACGATCCATGAGCCAGTGTTCAATCCAGTTACAAACTAAAGTTTCCAAGCCCAAGGACCTTAACTTACCTGTCAGACGTCTGTGAGGGACAGTATCAAACGCTTTGGCAAAATCCAGAAACACTATATCCACAGCCATTCCTCTATATACAGAGCCCCCCTCTATATACACAGCCCCCCTCTATATCCACAGCCATTCCTCTGTCAAGGCTTCTACTCACCTCTTCATAAAAGCAAATTAGATTGGTTTGACAACTTCTATCCTTAGTAAACCCATGCTGGCTATCACTTATAATACTATTATCCCCTATGTATTCCTGTATGTAATCCCTTATAAGTCCTTCAAACAATTTACCCACAATGCATGTTAGACTTACCGGTCTATAATTGCCTGGCGAAAACCTAGAGCCCTTCTTGAAGATTGGTACCACATTCACCTTGCGCCAGTCCCTTGGCACAATACCAGACACCAGAGAATCTCTAAATATCATGAGCAAGGGTACAGATATTACTGAACTTACCTCTCTAAGAACTCTTGGGTGTAGTCCATCCGGCCCTGGAGATTTGCTTACAGTTACTTTACTTAACTTACCTTGTACCATCTCTACATTAAGCCAGTTCAGTACATTACATGATGTCTTATCAGCACTGACCTGGCCAATGTCAGCTCCTTTTTCCATAGTGTATACAGAACTAAAGAACCCATTCAGTAGCTCCGCCTTCTCTTGATCGCCCGTGACAACCTCCCCATTATCATTATTAAGGGGTCCTACATGCTCTGTCCTTTGTTTTTTTGTATTTATATATCTAAAAAAATATTTAGGATTAGTTTTGCTTTCTTTGGCCACCTGTCTTTCATTTTGAATTTTTGCTGTTTTTATTGAATTTTTACAGATTTTATTAAGCTCCTTGTACTGTTTAAATGTTATAGCTGACCCATCAGATTTGTATTTTTTGAAGGCTACTTTTTTGTTGTTTATTGCTCTTTTAACCTCATGCTGCGGCGGTAGCAACCAGGTCATGTCCACCGGTAACGGCTCTACCTCACTGACTGCTGAGAGTGGCGTGGGACAGGAGGACTAGACAGAGGCGAGGTCAGGCGTAGCAGAAGGTCAGGGCAGGCGGCAAGGTTCGTAGTCAAGGGTAACGGCAGAAGGTCTGGTAACACTGGTAAGGGCATACACACAAAACGCTTTCACTAGGCACTGAGGCAACAAGATCCAGCAAGTACAGGAAGGGGAAGTGGGTTTTTATAAGCAAGGAGCAGGTAGGAGTTAATTAACACTGATTGGACCAGGCACCAATTAGTGGTGTACTGGCCCTTTAAATCTTAGAGAGCCGGCGCACTCCCCCTAGAGAGCGGAGCCGCGCCCGCCAGGACGTGACAGCCGGGGAACGGGACAGGTGAGTAGATTGGGATGCAACCCGCGAGCGGGCGCATCCCGCGAGCGGGCGCATCCCGCTACGCGGATCGCATCCCCGCCGGCAGTGACAGTGCAGCGCTCCCGGTCAGCGGGTCTGACCGGGGCGCTGCAGAGAGGAGAACGCCGCGAGTGCTCCGGGTCCCAGTAACAGTACCCCCCCCCCTTAGGTCTCCCCCTCTTTTTATCTGCTTGTCCCTTCATACGAGACGAGGCCAGTGGGAGCGACTCTTGAGCCTCCTTCCAGATAACGGAGAAGTCCTGGGTTACTTCATCTACGGCAGGAACTTCAGAAGAAGTGGGAATGGGGAGGGGGGGGCAGAGGGTGAAGCTTGCCACGGGGCAGAGTGGTACCAGGAAGGAGGCTATGAGGAAGTAAGATCTCTGCTTGCTTTTTGCAGAAAATATCAGAAAAGTCCTGGTAAGCCTTGGGAGGGACCGGTAAGGGTGGAACCTCAGGAATTAGACAAGTGGGAGCAGAGGTGAGGCATTGTTTGAGACAAGATGAACCCCAACTCTTGATCTCCCCGGTGGTCCAGTCAAGGGTGGGAGAATGACGTTGGAGCCATGGCAGACCGAGGAGGATTTCAGAGGTGCAGTTGGGTAGGACAAGAAATTCAATTTTCTCGCGATGCAGTCCAATGCTCATAAGCAGGGGTTCTGTGCGGTAGAGCACAGTGCAGTCCAATTTTTCTCCGTTGACAGAAGAAATGTAGAGCGGCTTGACGAGACGGGTTACTGGGATACTGAACCTATTAACGAAAGAGGCCAAAATAAAGTTTCCTGCAGAACCGGAGTCCAAGAAGACCACAGCATAGAAGGAGGAGTTGGCATAAGGAGAAATCCGCACAGGTACAGTCAGACGTGGAGGGGCAGAATTTATGCCAAGAGACGCCACTCCCACGTGAACAGGGTGCGTGCATGCGTTTCCCAGACGCGGAGGACGAATAGGGCAGTCCACTAGGAAATGTTCGGTACTAGAGCAGTACAGGCACAAATTTTCATCTCTGCGACGAGACCTCTCTTGGGTCAGACGAGACCGATCCACTTGCATAGCCTCCTCGGCGGGAGGCACAGGGGTAGATTGCAGAGGATTCTGGGAGAGAGGTACCCAGAGATCAAGGTCCTTTTCCTGGCGGAGCTCCTGGAGTCTTTCAGAAAAACGCATATCAATGCGGGTGGCCAACTGGATAAGTTCAGATAGGGTAGCAGGAATTTTTCGTGCGGCCAGCACATCTTTGATGTGACTGGATAAGCCTTTCTTGAAGGTCGCGCAGAGGGCCTCATTGTTCCAGGATAGCTCAGAGGCGAGGGTACGAAACTGGATGGGGTATTCGCCTACGGAAGAACTCCTTTGGACGCAGGGGCGGATCCAGAGTCGAGTCTCGGGAGGGGCACTATTAGAGTATTTTGTGTTGGCGGACAGAAAATAAGATGTTGCTTACGGAACTTACAATATTATTAAATGTATCATACAGTCCTAACCTTGTTTAAGACTTTTTGGCCATGTTCACATGTCTGAATAATTATCAAATATACCCATTGCCACAGAATGGGAAAGTGCTAAAGAAGTTTTTACCATTTAAAACTACAGCTCCCAGTATGACCTAAGTAGTGGTGAGGGGATGCTGGGAGTTGTTGTTTCACCCATCATTACTGCAGAACTTACAAGTGACTCCAGCTCTGATGGGACACACACAGGAGGATACAGAATGATATCAGTGATTACAGGTGACGTCTTCTCTATAGTCTTTCCATATCTAATTCAGATGTACTTACCACGGGACTTGTTCCAGCTAAATGTTCACTCAGCAGAACTTGACGCCCAGATGGCTCCTCACTACGATTCTGATCCTCTATATGAAAACAATAATTATTATAAACCTGCCAGACACTGTATTCTTCGAATATAATACTGGCACATACCTTCTGAATATAATTCTGACACACTGTATCCCCTGAATAAACAACACACTGTACCCTCTGAATATACCGCGACACACCGTACCCTCTGAATATAATACTATCACACACTGCACCCTCTGAATATAATACTATCATACACTGCACCCTCTGAATATAATACTATCATACACTGCACCCTCTGAATATAATAATATCATACACTGCACCCTCTGAATATAATACTATCATACACTGCACCCTCTGAATATAATACTATCATACACTGCACTCTCTTAATATAATACTACCACACTGTGCCCTCTGAATATAATACTTCCACACTGTGCCCTCTAAATTGAATACTACCAAACACTGCACTCTCTGAATATAATACTACCACACACTGCACTCTCTGAATATAATACTACCACACACTGCACTCTCTGAATATAATACTACCACACACTGCGCTCTCTGAATATAATACTACAACACACTGCACTCTCTGAATATAATACTACCACACACTGTACCCTCTGAATATAATACTATCATACACTGCACCCTCTGAATATAATACTACCACACACTGTACCCTCTGAATATAATACTATCATACACTGCACCCTCTGAATATAATACTACCACACACTGCACCCTCTGAATATAATACTACCACACACTGCACCCTCTGAATATAATACTACCAAACACTGCACTCTCTGAATATAATACTATCACACACTGCACCCTCTGAATATAATACTATCACACACTGCACCCTCTGAATATAATACTATCATACACTGCACCCTCTGAATATAATACTATCATACACTGCACTCTCTGAATATAATACTACCACACTGTGCCCTCTGAATATAATACTTCCACACTGTGCCCTCTAAATTGAATACTACTAAACACTGCACTCTCTGAATATAATACTACCACACACTGCACTCTCTGAATATAATACTACCACACACTGCACTCTCTGAATATAATACTACCACACACTGCACTCTCTGAATATAATACTACCACACACTGCACTCTCTGAATATAATACTACCACACACTGCACTCTCTGAATATAATACTACCACACACTGCACTCTCTGAATATAACTTGCTGTGCAGTGCACCCTCTGAATAAAATACCCAAATGTATTGTTGCCGATAAAAAAAAATGTACCACCCCAGAAATTCCTCATAATCTACAATATACTTCTGAAATGCAGAACATTCTGTGCCCTCACATATAGTAATAATGCCCCATCTTGTGCCCCTACATATAATAATTATGACCCGTCCTGTTTCCCCCACATAATAATGCCTTGTGCCCCTAACATATATTGCCCCCTGTGCTGTGCCCTTCACATATAATGCCCCCTGTGCTGTGCCTCATACATATAATGCCCCCTGTGCTGTGCCCCTCACATATAATACCCCATGTGCTGTGCCCCCCCCCCCCACATATAATTTATATGCGTGGTAACAGCACAGGGGGCATTATATGTGAGGGGCACAGCACAGGGGGCCCCCCTGTCATGTGCTCTTCACATATAGTGCCCCCAGTGCTTTGCCTTGCAGTCCCTCACATTAAAAATTCCCCTAAGTTTTTAAATCCCCCTCCTCCTGTACTATATAGTGCCCTTAACAGTGGCACATATTCTGTCCCCCAAATCCCCTGGGCCCTGAGCATACTCTTAGTACTTACTGTATGTGCTGGCAGTGGGGACGGGATTTCCGGGCACAGTGGATCGCGACCTCGCAGCTCACACGCTGTGTACTCACAGCCAGTGGCGTTGCTAGGGTTTGTGTCACCCGTTGCGGTAGAAAATGGTGTCACCCCAACATGCTGGGAGTTGTAGTTTTGCAATAGCTGGAGGCACCCTGGTTGGGAAACACTGACATAGATAGATAGGGAATATATATAGACCAGGGGTTCTCTCCTATTTTTAGTGAGGGTCCGCTTATCCAGGTCTGCCATGCGGTAAAGGTCCAAGCTGTATGCTAATGCTTGGTGCACACCTAGCGGCCTCAGTGCCATGAAGGCAATAGCAAACTAACAACTGAAGTGTGGAGGATGTATAACCTGAATACTGCTGCACACTGTAACCACTGGATATAATACTGCCACACACTGTACCCACTGAATATAATACTGCCACACACTGTACCCACTGAATATAATACTGCCAAACACTGTACCCCTGGATATAATATTGCCACACACTGTACCCCCTGAATATATTAATGCCACACACTGGGCCCCTGAATATAATACAGCCACACACTGTGCCTCTGGTATATTACTGCCACACACTGTACCCACTGAATATAATACTGCCACACACTGTACCCCCTGAATATCATATTGCCACACACTGTACCCCCTGAATATATTACTGCCACACACTGGGCCCCTGAATATAATACTGCCACACACTGTACCCACTGAATATAATACTGCCACACACCGTACCCCCTGAATATAATATTGCCACACACTGTACCCACTGAATATAATACTGCCACACACCGTACCCCCTGAATATAATATTGCCACACACTGTACCCACTGAATATAATACTGCCACACACTGTACCCACTGAATATAATACTGCCACACACCGTACCCCCTGAATATAATATTGCCACACACTGTACCCCCTGAATATATTACTGCCACACACTGGGCCCCTGAATATAATACTGCCACACACTGTACCCCTGAATATAATACTTCCACACACTGTACCCCTGAATATAATACTGCCACACACTGTACCCCTGAATATAATACTGCCACACACTGTACCCCTGAATATATTACTGCCACACACTGTACCCCTGAATATAATACTGCCACACACTGGGCCCCTGAATATAATACTGCCACACACTGTACCCCCTGAATATAATAGTGCCACACACTGTACCCCCTGAATATAATATTGCCACACACTGTGCCCCCTGAATATATTACTGCCACACACTGGGCCCCTGAATATAATACTGCCACACACTGTGCCTCTGGTATATTACTGCCACACACTGTACCCCTGAATATAATACTGCCACACACTGTACCCCTGAATATAATACTGCCACACACTGGGCCCCTGAATATAATGATGCCACACACTGTACCCCCTGAATATATTACTGCCACACTCTGGGCCCCTGAATATAATACTGCCACACACTGTGCCTCTGGTATATTACTGCCACACACTGTACCCCTGAATATAATACTGCCACACACTGTACCCCTGAATATAATACTGCCACCCACTGGGCCCCTGGTATATTACTGCTACCCACTGTGCCCCTTAAAATAATACTGCCATTCACTGTGCCCCTGAAAATAATTCTGCCACACACTGGGCCCCTGTTATATTACTGCCACACACTATTCCCCTGCAACGATGACTAATTGTACCTCTGTGTCTCTTAAAATAATAAAATGAAGCCACTGTGCCTATAGAATGAATGACGCCACTGTGACCCCAGAATTAATGATGCCAGTGACCACAGAATTAATTATGCCACTGTGCCCACAGAATTAATGATGCCACTGTACCCACAGAATTAATGATGCCACTGTACCCACAGAATTAATGATGCCACTGTACCCACAGAATTAATGTCACTGTGACCACAGAATTGATGATGCCACTGTGACCACAGAATTAATGATGCCACTGTACCCACAGAATTAATGATGCCACTGTACCCACAGAATTAATGATGCCACTGTGACCACAGAATTAATGATGCCACTGTACCCACAGAATTAATGATGCCACTGTGTCCCACAGAAACAATGACACAACTGTATCCCCAGAATTAATGATGCCACTGTGCCCCACAGAATTAATGATGCCACTGTGCCTACAGAATTAATGATGCCACTGTACCCACAGAATTTATGATGCCACTGTGACCATAGAATTAAGGATTCCACTGTGCCCACAGAATTAATGATGCCTCTGTGACCACAGAATTAATTATGCCACTGGGACCACAGAATAAGTGATGCCACTGTGACCACCGAATAAGTGATGCCACTGTACCCACAGAATTAATGATGCCACTGTACCCACAGAATTAATGACACAACTGTATCCCCAGAATTAATGATGCCACTGTGCCTACAGAATTTATGATGCAATTGTGACCACAGACGTATTGATGCCACTGTACCTCCAGAAGTAATGATGCCACTGTGACCACAGAATTAATTATGCCACAGTACCCACAGAAATGATGATGCCACTGTGCCTCCAGAAGTAATGATGCCACTGTGCTTACAGAATTAAGGATGCCACTGTGACCACAGAATTTATGATACCACTGTGCCCACATAATTAAGAATGCCACTATACCCACAGAATTAAGGATGCCACTGTGTTCCACAAAATTAATGATGCCACTGTACCCACAGAATTAATGATGCCACTGTGTTCCACAGAA
Organism: Hyla sarda; assembly: GCF_029499605.1. Taxonomy (NCBI): domain Eukaryota; kingdom Metazoa; phylum Chordata; class Amphibia; order Anura; family Hylidae; genus Hyla; species Hyla sarda. The sequence continues at coordinate 370,109 of NW_026607605.1, forward strand.
TTAAGGATGCCACTGTGTTCCACATCATTAAGGATGCCACTGTGTTCCACAAACTTAATGATGCCACTGTACCCACAGAATTAAGGATGCCACTGTGTTCCACATAATTAAGGATGCCACTATACCCACAGAATTAAGGATGCCACTGTGTTCCACAAAATTAATGATGCCACTGTACCCACAGAATTAATGATTCCACTGTGTTCCACAGAATTAAGGATGCCACTGTGTTCCACAGAATTAAGGATGCCACTGTACCCACAGAATTAAGGATGCCACTGTGTTCCACAAAATTAATGATGCCACTGTACCCACAGAATTAATGATGCCACTGTGTTCCACAGAATTAAGGATGCCACTGTACCCACAGAATTAAGGATGCCACTGTGTTCCACAAAATTAATGATGCCACTGTACCCACAGAATTAATGATGCCACTGTGCCCCAGAATTAATGCCACTGTGCCCCCATATGAACTTTGCCACTGTAACTCTCCATCTGTTGTAAAACTACAACTCCCATCATGCACAGACAAAAGGTCATGATGGTAGCTGTAGTTCTACAATAACTGGAGAGTCACAGATGGGGGAACACAAACTTTTACCTGAGAGCTTTGGCTCACCCTCCCAGGTCCTGCACTGCTCCGCTGCTCTGGCCTCTTCTAGTCAGGCCTGGCCAGAGCAGATGATGCAGGCAGCTAATCGTGCTACCTGCATCATAGGAGAAGCGCCGGGCAGGGACACATCGCTCCTTTGCTCCGGGCCGCGGCTATTCATTTGTATTGGCGTCTCAAAGACACAGCTACAAATGAATAAGGGGAGATCCAGCGGATGGTCCGAATGACTGGTGGACGCATTCCGGATCTGGACCGTGGTCTGCCAGTTCAGTACCCCTGATATAGGACATAGATCAATGTTTCCTAACCAGGGGGACTCCAGTTGTTGCAAAACTACAAAACTTAGCATGCTGGGAGTTGTAGTTTTGAACAGCTGGAGGCACCTTGTTAAGGAAACACTGATCTATGTCCTATCTCAGTGTTTCCCAACCAGAGTGCCTCCAGCTGTTACAAAACTACAACTCCCAGCATGCATGGACAGCATTGTAGCTTTGCTTTGGAGACACCTTGGTTAAGAAACATTTATGTCAGTGTTTCCCAACCCTCCAGCTGTTGCAAAACTACAACTCCCAGCATGCTAGGAGTTGTAGTTTTGCAACAGCTGGGGGCACCCCTGGTGAGAAAGGGGTGGGGGGGGGGGGGGTGAGCAGGGATTGTGCTGGGAAGGGGGAGGGATGATGCTGGAAAAGGGTGGGCATGGATGGTGGGGGGTAGTTTATCTTACCTGCCTTAGAACACTGCTGGGCTCCTGTATCCTCCAGGCACTTCCTGCTTACTGGGGTCATGTGATGTTTTGGTGTCACATGACTCAAGCAGAGCAGTAGAAAGCTGCCAATCAGGGGGAAGAGAAGCAAAGTAAGTGCCCGATAACTCCACAGACCCGCTGTGTGCACGCTCCCTCTGCACTGCAGACTGAGTATACAAAAATAGCTTGTGACAGGGATGAACGCTGGGACAGGGTGTCACCCCCCTAACAACGCCACTGCTCACAGCGTGTGACAGCCAAGGTTAGTGAATGGTGGAGCGGAAGCTTACAGCTTTGGCTCCACCATTCTAGGGGGCAGCAATCTCGGGGGGGGGGGGGGGGGGGGGGGGCAATTGCCCCGTTGACCCCCCCCCCCCCCCCCCCCCCCGGATCCGCCACTGCTTGGACGAGGTTCAGCAAAGCAGTCTCGGCTGAGGAGGCCCGGGCTGGCTCCTCATAGACACTACGAACTTCAGCGAAGAAGGACTGGATTGTAGCAGTGGCTGGATCGTTGCGGTCCCAGAGCGGTGTGGCCCATGCCAAGGCCTTTCCAGACAGGAGACTGACCACGAAGGCCACCTTAGACCGTTCAGTGGGGAATTGGTCCGACATCATCTCCAAGTGCAAAGAACACTGGGACAGGAACCCATGGCACAATTTAGAGTTCCCATCGAACTTGTCAGGTAGGGACAAGCGGAGTCTGGAAGTGGCAACTTGCTGCGGAGGAGAAGCAGGAGCAGGCGGCGGAGATGGTTGCTGCTGTAGAGGCAGAAGCTGCTGTAGCATGGCTGTCAACTGCGACAGCTGTTGTCCTTGTTGGGCGACCACGGTGGCGAGGTCAGCGAGATTTGGCAATGGCACCTCAGCGGGATCCATGGCCGGATCTACTGTCAGGATTCGGCAGGCTGGAGGTGGATCCTCTGTGTCAGAGAGGGATTGACGTGGACCGTACCGGTGGACCGGTTCTAAGTTGCTACTGGTTTTCACCAGAGCCCGCCGCAAAGCGGGATGGTCTTGCTGCGGCGGTAGCAACCAGGTCGTGTCCACCGGTAACGGCTCTACCTCACTGACTGCTGAGAGTGGCGTGGGACAGGAGGACTAGACAGAGGCGAGGTCAGACGTAGCAGAAGGTCAGGGCAGGCGGCAAGGTTCGTAGTCAAGGGTAACGGGAGAAGGTCTGGTAACACTGGTAAGGGCATACACAAAAACGCTTTCACTAGGCACTGAGGCAACAAGATCCGGCAAGGACAGGAAGGGGAAGTGGGTTTTTATAAGCAAGGAGCAGGTAGGAGTTAATTAACACTGATTGGACAAGGCACCCATTAGCGGTGCACTGGCCCTTTAAAACTTAGAGAGCCGGCGCGCGCGAACCCTAGAGAGCGGAGCCGCGCGCACCAGGACGTGACAGCGGGAACGGGACAGGTGAGTAGATTGGGATGCGACCCGCGAGCGGGCGCGTCCCGCTACGCGGATCGCATCCCCGCCGGCAGTGACAGTGCAGCGCTCTCGGTCAACGGGTCTGACCAGGGCGCTGCAGAGAGGAGAACGCCGCGAGCGCTCCGGGGAGGAGCAGAGACCCGGAGCGCACGGCGTAACAGCAGACATAAAGTAGACATATTGTATATGTGAATCAAAAAAAATGTATTCGTAATATTAGTTAGTAAAATGCTAAATTTTGAAATTTTTCATCAACTTTACTGATTTTTCACCAAGAAAGGATGCAAGTTACCACAAAAATTTACTACTATGTTAAAGTAGAATATGTCACAAAAAAACAATCTCGGAATCAGAATGATAACTAAAAGCATTCCAGAGTTATTAATGTTTAAAGTGACAGTGGTCAGATGTGCAAAAAACACTCTGGTCCTTAAGGCCAAAATGGGCTTGGTCTTTAACCTCCTAAGGACCCAGGACGTATGGGTACGTCCTGGGTCCCAGTCCTGCGATATAACGCTGGGTCACCCGGTGACCCCGCATCATATCGCGGCGGGCCCGGCGTCATAATGAAGCCGGGACCCGCCTCTAATAGCTATTAACCCTTTAGCCGCGCGCTCAAAGCTGAGCCGCGCGGCTAAAAACAAAAGTGAAAGTTGCCGGTTAGCTCAGGGAGCTGTTCGGGATCGCCGCGGTATAATCACGGCATCCCGAACAGCTGTACTACAGGAGGAGGTCTTCTTACCTTCCTTCCTGCAGTCCGATCGCCGATTGAATGCTTCAAGCCTGAGATCCAGACATGAGCATTCAATCGCCGAAAACACTGATTGATCCATTCCTATGGAGATGGACCAATCAGTGTAAAAGATGAGTTAATGCAATGTTATAGCCCCCCCTATAGGAGCTATAATATTGCATAAGAAAAGTGTAAAAAAAATCATTAACCCTTTCAATGATCCCTTCCCCTAATAAAAGTTTGAATCACCCGGCATTTCCAAGAATAAAAAAAAACACAGTGTAAATAAAAACAAAAATAAACATATGTGGTTTCGCCGTGTGCGGAAATGTCCGAATTATAAAAACATACTGCTTTTTAAACCGCATGTTCAATGGTGTACGCGCAAAAAAATTCCAAAGTCCAAAATAGCGCATTTTTTATCACTTTTTATACCACAAAAATGGGAATAAAAAGTGATCAAAAAGTCTGATCAGAACAAAAATGGTACCGACAAAAACTTCAGATCACGGTGCAAAAAATGAGCCCTCATAGCGCCCTGAACACAGAAAAATAAAAAAGTTATAGGGGTCAGAATATGACAATTTTAAACGTATAAATTTTCCTGCATGTATTCATGATTTTCTTCTGAAGTGATACAAAATCAAACCTACGCAAGTAGGGTATCATTTTAACCGTATGGACGTACAAAATAAAGATAAGGTATCATTTTTGCCGAAAAATTTACTGCGTAAAAACGGAAGCCCCCAAAACTTACAAAATAGTGTTTTTTCATAAATTTTGTCGCACATTGATTTTTTTTAGTTTAAGAGATAATAACGGGATTTTATTAGGGTAGATCACAGATAACGCGTTTCGAGGGGTGGGACCCCCTCTTCGTCAGATCCAATGATGTGGCAGATGTGGGAGGCCACTGATTTATGCAAAAAAAGCCCGCGAAATGTAACAGCAATTACCGGGTACAGAATATATTCATCTGTGCAATACAGTTTGCACGGTGCTGAGGGTATCTCAAATCCAAAGCAATATTTTCTGAAATTCGTAATGAATTCTGGGTCGCCAGCTCCGATTCGCTCATCTCTAGACATAACTCTTACTTTTCTACCTACAGACTCATATAAGGGCTTGTTTTTTTGCGTCACCAATTATACTTTGCAATGACAAACAAACAAATATTTGTGGGACAAACTTGAATAAAAATGCAATTTTGGGGTCTTTCTACACAGTGCACTTTTTGCAAACAGTCCCACATTGGGGGAGATTTATCAAAACCTGTGAGGAAGAGTGGTGCAGTTGCCCATAGCAACCAATCAGATCGCATTTTTCAGAGGCTTTTTAAAAAATGAAAGAAGCGATCTGATTGGTTGCTATGGGCACCTGCACCACTACTCTACACAGGTTTTGATAAGTCTCTCCCATTAGCTTTATTTTGTAGGTCCATACGATTACAATGATACCCAAATTGGGCTATTGACCATGCAGATTACTCAACATTATAAGCAGCGATATCACTTTTTTTAAATTTTCTGGATAAAAAATGTTTCTTTGAAAAATTAGAAAAGGGAGGTCATTCAACTTTTATTAGGGAAAGGGTTAATTAAATTTTATTATTACTTTTTTTTCGCAGGAAGGGGTCAAGCACACCTGTCTATAACTTCTAGGCCAATCTGTCTATAAAAGCTGTGCTATTATAAGTAGATATGCCATTCAGGAGCATAAAAAAGCTAGGTGAGAACTTATCACCTAGCTTTTCTGTGCTCCTGAATGCCATTGCTGCTTATAGCCTATAAGGATAACCTACTATTAATTATAGGCAAATCTGTCTATATTAGCTTAAAATATAAGCAGAAATGGCACTAAGGAGCACAGAAAAGCTGGGTGACAATTTCTCGCTTAGATTTTTCATGCTTCTGAATGGCATATCTGCTTATAATAGCTCAGTTATTATAGGATTTACCTATAGCCTTTAGTCAAATCTGTCTAAAATAGCTGAGCTATTATAAGCAGATATGCCATTCAGGAGAATGAAAAAGCTAGGTGAGAAATTGTCACCTAGCTTTTCTGGGCTCCTGAATGGCATATCTGCTTACCAAAGAATAGACAGATATGACAGAAAGGTTATAGGTAAATCTATCTATAATAGCTGAGCTATGATAAGCACCATTGCCATTCAGGTACACAGAAAAGCTAGGTGACAATTTCTCACCTAGTTTTCCATGCTCCTGAATGGCATGTCTGCCTATAAAAACTGAGCTTTTATAGGCAGGCTTGCCATTCAGGAGCATGGAAAATCTAGGTGAGAAATTGTCACCTAGCTTTTCTATGTACCTGAATTGCAAGTCAGTTCATGACTGGTGGTGGTACCTTTTTGGGGGACTTCAGAAGCAGAGAACAAGGACCGCCGGTGGGACCTCAGCCGCTGTCACACAGTAAACATTTTTGACGGGCATGGGCCAGGCAGGAAAGCAGCACATACCATCCTCTTTCTGACAGGGGGGAGGAGAGTCCTACAATACCGTGACATGAGTCGCGCTGGTCAGGAGGTTACCCAGCCCATGTGACCACCCAGGCAGGGTCCGACTGACAACACTCAGGGCCCTCGGACCAAATAAAGCAAGGGCCCCCTGTGAGGCTCCACCCATGGCCACATCTCTGCAACGCCCCTATCCAACCCAAATGCCTCCTAATGCCCCAACCTACACACAAAATAAAAGACAAGAAAATATATAACAAGTTAACATAGGTAAGATCATTTTCCATGACCAAGAATACCAGTATACAAGGAGGAAATATATACCACCACACAAGAATACCAGTATACAAGGAGGAAATATATACCACCACACAAGAATACCAGTATACAAGGAGGAAATATATACATCACACAAGAATACCAGTATACAAGGAGGAAATATATACCACCACACAAGAATACCAGTATACAAGGAGGAAATATATACCACCACACAAGAATACCAGTATACAAGGAGGAAATATATACCACCACACAAGAATACCAGTATACAAGGAGGAAATATATACCACCACACAATTATACCAGTATACAAGGAGGAAATATATACCACCACACAATAATACCAGTATACAAGGAGGAAGTATATACCACCACACAAGAATACCAGTATACAAGGAGGAAATATATACCACCACACAAGAATACCAGTATACAAGGAGGAAATATATACATCACACAATAATACCAGTATACAAGGAGGAAATATATACATCACACAATAATACCAGTATACAAGGAGGAAATATATACCACCACACAAGAATACCAGTATACAAGGAGGAAATATATACATCACACAAGAATACCAGTATACAAGGAGGAAATATATACCACCACACAAGAATACCAGTATACAAGGAGGAAATATATACCACCACACAAGAATACCAGTATACAAGGAGGAAATATATACCATCACACAATAATACCAGTATACAAGGAGGAAATATATACCACCACACAATAATACCAGTATACAAGGAGGAAATATATACCACCACACAAGAATACCAGTATACAAGGAGGAAATATATACCACCACACAAGAATACCAGTATACAAGGAGGAAATATATACATCACACAAGAATACCAGTATACAAGGAGGAAATATATACATCACACAATAATACCAGTATACAAGGAGGAAATATATACCACCACACAAGAATACCAGTATACAAGGAGGAAATATATACCACCACACAAGAATACCAGTATACAAGGAGGAAATATATACCACCACACAAGAATACCAGTATACAAGGAGGAAATATATACATCACACAATAATACCAGTATACAAGGAGGAAATATATACCACCACACAAGAATACCAGTATACAAGGAGGAAATATATACCACCACACAAGAATACCAGTATACAAGGAGGAAATATATACCACCACACAAGAATACCAGTATACAAGGAGGAAATATATACCACCACACAAGAATACCAGTATACAAGGAGGAAATATATACCACCACACAAGAATACCAGTATACAAGGAGGAAATATATACCACCACAAAAGAATACCAGTATACAAGGAGGAAATATATACCACCACACAAGAATACCAGTATACAAGGAGGAAATATATACCACCACACAAGAATACCGGTATACAAGGAGGAAATATATACCACCACACAAGAATACCAGTATACAAGGAGGAAATATATACCACCACACAAGAATACCAGTATACAAGGAGGAAATATATACCACCACACAAGAATACCAGTATACAAGGAGGAAATATATACCACCACACAAGAATACCAGTATACAAGGAGGAAATATATACATCACACAAGAATACCAGTATACAAGGAGGAAATATATACATCACACAATAATACCAGTATACAAGGAGGAATATATACATCACACAAGAATACCAGTATACAAGGAGGAAATATATACATCACACAAGAATACCAGTATACAAGGAGGAAATATATACCACCACACAATAATACCAGTATACAAGGAGGAAATATATACCACCACACAAGAATACCAGTATACAAGGAGGAAATATATACCACCACACAAGAATACCAGTATACAAGGAGGAAATATATACCACCACACAAGAATACCAGTATACAAGGAGGAAATATATACCACCACACAAGAATACCAGTATACAATGAGGAAATATATACCACCACACAATAATACCAGTATACAAGGAGGAAATATATACCACCACACAAGAATACCAGTATACAAGGAGGAAATATATACCACCACACAAGAATACCAGTATACAAGGAGGAAATATATACCACCACACAATAATACCAGTATACAAGGAGGAAATATATACCACCACACAATAATACCAGTATGCAAGGAGGAAATATATACCACCACACAAGAATACCAGTATACAAGGAGGAAATATATACATCACACAATAATACCAGTATACAAGGAGGAAATATATACATCACACAATAATACCAGTATACAAGGAGGAAATATATACCACCACATAATAATACCAGTATATAAGGAGGAAATATATACCACCACACAAGAATACCAGTATACAAGGAGGAAATATATACATCACACAATAATACCAGTATACAAGGAGGAAATATATACCACCACACAAGAATACCAGTATACAAGGAGGAAATATATACCACCACACAATAATACCAGTATACAAGGAGGAAATATATACCACCACACAAGAATACCAGTATACAAGGAGGAAATATATACATCACACAAGAATACCAGTATACAAGGAGGAAATATATACCACCACACAAGAATACCAGTATACAAGGAAGAAATATATACCACCACACAATAATACCAGTATACAAGGAGGAAATATATACATCACACAATAATACCAGTATACAAGGAGGAAATATATACCACCACACAAGAATACCAGTATACAAGGAGGAAATATATACCACCACACAAGAATACCAGTATACAAGGAGGAAATATATACCACCACACAAGAATACCAGTATACAAGGAGGAAATATATACATCACACAAGAATACCAGTATACAAGGAGGAAATATATACCACCACACAATAATACCAGTATACAAGGAGGAAATATATACATCACACAAGAATACCAGTATACAAGGAGGAAATATATACCACCACACAAGAATACCAGTATACAAGGAGGAAATATATACCACCACACAATAATACCAGTATACAAGGAGGAAATATATACCACCACACAAGAATACCAGTATACAAGGAGGAAATATATACCACCACACAAGAATACCAGTATACAAGGAGGAAATATATACCACCACACAAGAATACCAGTATACAAGGAGGAAATATATACCACCACATAATAATACCAGTATATAAGGAGGAAATATATACCACCACACAAGAATACCAGTATACAAGGAGGAAATATATACATCACACAATAATACCAGTATACAAGGAGGAAATATATACCACCACACAAGAATACCAGTATACAAGGAGGAAATATATACCACCACACAATATTACCAGTATACAAGGAGGAAATATATACCACCACACAATAATACGAGTATACAAGGAGGAAATATATACCACCACACAAGAATACCAGTATACAAGGAGGAAATATATACATCACACAAGAATACCAGTATACAAGGAGGAAATATATACCACCACACAAGAATACCAGTATACAAGGAGGAAATATATACCACCACACAAGAATACCAGTATACAAGGAGGAAATATATACCACCACACAAGAATACCAGTATACAAGGAGGAAATATATACCACCACACAATAATACCAGTATACAAGGAGGAAATATATACATCACACAATAATACCAGTATACAAGGAGGAAATATATACCACCACACAAGAATACCAGTATACAAGGAGGAAATATATACCACCACACAAGAATACCAGTATACAAGGAGGAAATATATACCACCACACAAGAATACCAGTATACAAGGAGGAAATATATACATCACACAAGAATACCAGTATACAAGGAGGAAATATATACCACCACACAAGAATACCAGTATACAAGGAGGAAATATATACCACCACACAAGAATACCAGTATACAAGGAGGAAATATATACCACCACACAAGAATACCAGTATACAAGGAGGAAATATATACCACCACACAAGAATACCAGTATACAAGGAGGAAATATATACCACCACACAAGAATACCAGTATACAAGGAGGAAATATATACATCACACAATAATACCAGTATACAAGGAGGAAATATATACCACCACACAAGAATACCAGTATACAAGGAGGAAATATATACCACCACACAAGAATACCAGTATACAAGGAGGAAATATATACCACCACACAATAATACCAGTATACAAGGAGGAAATATATACCACCACACAATAATACCAGTATACAAGGAGGAAATATATACATCACACAAGAATACCAGTATACAAGGAGGAAATATATACCACCACACAATAATACCAGTATACAAGGAGGAAATATATACATCACACAATAATACCAGTATACAAGGAGGAAATATATACCACCACACAAGAATACCAGTATACAAGGAGGAAATATATACATCACACAAGAATACCAGTATACAAGGAGGAAATATATACATCACACAATAATACCAGTATACAAGGAGTAAATATATACATCACACAAGAATACCAGTATACAAGGAGGAAATATATACCACCACACAAGAATACCAGTATACAAGGAGGAAATATATACATCACACAAGAATACCAGTATACAAGGAGGAAATATATACCACCACACAATAATACCAGTATACAAGGAGGAAATATATACATCACACAATAATACCAGTATACAAGGAGGAAATATATACCACCACACAAGAATACCAGTATACAAGGAGGAAATAGATACCACCACACAATAATACCAGTATACAAGGAGGAAATATATACATCACACAATAATACCAGTTTACAAGGAGGAAATATATACCACCACACAAGAATACCAGTATACAAGGAGGAAATATATACCACCACACAAGAATACCAGTATACAAGGAGGAAATATATACCACCACACAAGAATACCAGTATACAAGGAGGAAATATATACCACCACACAATAATACCAGTATACAAGGAGGAAATATATACCACCACACAATAATACCAGTATACAAGGAGGAAATATATACCACCACACAAGAATACCAGTATACAAGGAGGAAATATATACCACCACACAAGAATACCAGTATACAAGGAGGAAATATATACCACCACACAAGAATACCAGTATACAAGGAGGAAATATATACCACCACATAATAATACCAGTATATAAGGAGGAAATATATACCACCACACAAGAATACCAGTATACAAGGAGGAAATATATACATCACACAATAATACGAGTATACAAGGAGGAAATATATACCACCACACAAGAATACCAGTATACAAGGAGGAAATATATACCACCACACAATAATACGAGTATACAAGGAGGAAATATATACCACCACACAAGAATACCAGTATACAAGGAGGAAATATATACATTACACAAGAATACCAGTATACAAGGAGGAAATATATACATCACACAAGAATACCAGTATACAAGGAGGAAATATATACCACCACATAATAATACCAGTATATAAGGAGGAAATATATACCACCACACAAGAATACCAGTATACAAGGAGGAAATATATACATCACACAATAATACCAGTATACAAGGAGGAAATATATACCACCACACAAGAATACCAGTATACAAGGAGGAAATATATACCACCACACAATAATACCAGTATACAAGGAGGAAATATATACCACCACACAATAATACGAGTATACAAGGAGGAAATATATACCACCACACAAGAATACCAGTATACAAGGAGGAAATATATACATCACACAAGAATACCAGTATACAAGGAGGAAATATATACCACCACACAAGAATACCAGTATACAAGGAGGAAATATATACCACCACACAAGAATACCAGTATACAAGGAGGAAATATATACCACCACACAATAATACCAGTATACAAGGAGGAAATATATACCACCACACAAGAATACCAGTATACAAGGAGGAAATATATACCACCACACAAGAATACCAGTATACAAGGAGGAAATATATACCACCACACAATAATACCAGTATACAAGGAGGAAATATATACATCACACAATAATACCAGTATACAAGGAGGAAATATATACCACCACACAAGAATACCAGTATACAAGGAGGAAATATATACCACCACACAAGAATACCAGTATACAAGGAGGAAATATATACCACCACACAAGAATACCAGTATACAAGGAGGAAATATATACCACCACACAAGAATACCAGTATACAAGGAGGAAATATATACCACCACACAATAATACCAGTATACAAGGAGGAAATATATACATCACACAATAATACCAGTATACAAGGAGGAAATATATACCACCACACAAGAATACCAGTATACAAGGAGGAAATATATACCACCACACAAGAATACCAGTATACAAGGAGGAAATATATACATCACACAAGAATACCAGTATACAAAAAGGAAATATATACCACCACACAATAATACCAGTATACAAGGAGGAAATATATACATCACACAAGAATACCAGTATACAAGGAGGAAATATATACCACCACACAAGAATACCAGTATACAAGGAGGAAATATATACCACCACACAAGAATACCAGTATACAAGGAGGAAATATATACCACCACACAAGAATACCAGTATACAAGGAGGAAATATATACCACCACACAAGAATACCAGTATACAAGGAGGAAATATATACCACCACACAAGAATACCAGTATACAAGGAGGAAATATATACATCACACAATAATACCAGTATACAAGGAGGAAATATATACCACCACACAAGAATACCAGTATACAAGGAGGAAATATATACCACCACACAAGAATACCAGTATACAAGGAGGAAATATATACCACCACACAATAAAACCAGTATACAAGGAGGAAATATATACCACCACACAATAATACCAGTATACAAGGAGGAAATATATACATCACACAAGAATACCAGTATACAAGGAGGAAATATATACCACCACATAATAATACCAGTATACAAGGAGGAAATATATACCATCACACAAGAATACCAGTATACAAGGAGGAAATATATACCACCACACAAGAATACCAGTATACAAGGAGGAAATATATACCACCACACAATAATACCAGTATACAAGGAGGAAATATATACCACCACACAATAATACCAGTATACAAGGAGGAAATATATACATCACACAATAATACCAGTATACAAGGAGGAAATATATACCACCACACAAGAATACCAGTATACAAGGAGGAAATATATACATCACACAAGAATACCAGTATACAAGGAGGAAATATATACATCACACAATAATACCAGTATACAAGGAGTAAATATATACATCACACAAGAATACCAGTATACAAGGAGGAAATATATACATCACACAAGAATACCAGTATACAAGGAGGAAATATATACCACCACACAATAATACCAGTATACAAGGAGGAAATATATACCACCACACAAGAATACCAGTATACAAGGAGGAAATATATACCACCACACAATAATACCAGTATACAAGGAGGAAATATATACCACCACACAATAATACCAGTATACAAGGAGGAAATATATACCACCACACAAGAATACCAGTATACAAGGAGGAAATACATACCACCACACAAGAATACCAGTATACAAGGAGGAAATATATACCACCACACAAGAATACCAGTATACAAGGAGGAAATATATACCACCACATAATAATACCAGTATATAAGGAGGAAATATATACCACCACACAAGAATACCAGTATACAAGGAGGAAATATATACATCACACAATAATACCAGTATACAAGGAGGAAATATATACCACCACACAAGAATACCAGTATACAAGGAGGAAATATATACCACCACACAATAATACGAGTATACAAGGAGGAAATATATACCACCACACAAGAATACCAGTATACAAGGAGGAAATATATACATCACACAAGAATACCAGTATACAAGGAGGAAATATATACCACCACTCAAGAATACCAGTATACAAGGAGGAAATATATACCACCACACAAGAATACCAGTATACAAGGAGGAAATATATACCACCACACAAGAATACCAGTATACAAGGAGGAAATATATACCACCACACAAGAATACCAGTATACAAGGAGGAAATATATACCACCACACAATTATACCAGTATACAAGGAGGAAATATATACCACCACACAAGAATACCAGTATACAAGGAGGAAATATATACCACCACACAAGAATACCAGTATACAAGGAGATAATATATACCACCACACAAGAATACCAGTATACAAGGAGGAAATATATACCACCACACAAGAATACCAGTATACAAGGAGGAAATATATACATCACACAATAATACCAGTATACAAGGAGGAAATATATACATCACACAAGAATACCAGTATACAAGGAGGAAATATATACCACCACACAAGAATACCAGTATACAAGGAGATAATATATACCACCACACAAGAATACCAGTATACAAGGAGGAAATATATACCACCACACAAGAATACCAGTATACAAGGAGGAAATATATACCACCACACAAGAATACCAGTATACAAGGAGGAAATATATACCACCACTCAAGAATACCAGCATACAAGGAGGAAATATATACATCACACAATAATACCAGTATACAAGGAGGAAATATATACCACCACACAAGAATACCAGTATACAAGGAGGAAATATATACCACCACACAATAATACCAGTATACAAGGAGGAAATATATACCACCACACAATAATACCAGTATACAAGGAGGAAATATATACCACCACACAATAATACCAGTATACAAGGAGGAAATATATACATCACACAAGAATACCAGTATACAAGGAGGAAATATATACCACCACACAATAATACCAGTATACAAGGAGGAAATTTATACATCACACAATAATACCAGTATACAAGGAGGAAATATATACCACCACACAAGAATACCAGTATACAAGGAGGAAATATATACATCACACAAGAATACCAGTATACAAGGAGGAAATATATACATCACACAATAATACCAGTATACAAGGAGTAAATATATACATCACACAAGAATACCAGTATACAAGGAGGAAATATATACCACCACACAATAATACCAGTATACAAGGAGGAAATATATACATCACACAATAATACCAGTATACAAGGAGGAAATATATACCACCACACAAGAATACCAGTATACAAGGAGGAAATATATACATCACACAAGAATACCAGTATACAAGGAGGAAATATATACCACCACACAAGAATACCAGTATACAAGGAGGAAATATATACCACCACACAAGAATACCAGTATACAAGGAGGAAATATATACCACCACACAAGAATACCAGTATACAAGGAGGAAATATATACCACCACACAAGAATACCAGTATACAAGGAGGAAATATATACATCACACAAGAATACCAGTATACAAGGAGGAAATATATACCACCACACAAGAATACCAGTATACAAGGAGGAAATATATACCACCACACAATAATACCAGTATACAAGGAGGAAATATATACCACCACACAAGAATACCAGTATACAATGAGGAAATATATACCACCACACAATAATACCAGTATACAAGGAGGAAATATATACCACCACACAAGAATACCAGTATACAAGGAGGAAATATATACCACCACACAAGAATACCAGTATACAAGGAGGAAATATATACCACCACACAAGAATACCAGTATACAAGGAGGAAATATATACCACCACACAAGAATACCAGTATACAAGGAGGAAATATATACCACCACACAAGAATACCAGTATACAAGAAGGAAATATATACCACCACACAAGAATACCAGTATACAAGGAGGAAATATATAAATCACACACTAATACGAGTATACAAGGAGGAAATATATACACCACACAATAATACCAGTATACAAGGAGGAAATATATACCACCACACAATAATACCAGTATACAAGGAGGAAATATATACCACCACACAATAATACGAGTATACAAGGAGGAAATATATACCACCACACAAGAATACCAGTATACAAGGAGGAAATATATACATCACACAATAATACCAGTATACAAGGAGGAAATATATACCACCACACAAGAATACCAGTATACAAGGAGGAAATATATAAATCACACAATAACTTGATAATACCGCCATACTGTACTGAATAAAACCACTATACACAGACCAGTATTCCCCCACACAGTGCCCATATAGCAAAAGTTACCAGCTGTACACAGGGTCTATATACCATATAAGTGATTATATCCAAGACCAGGGCTGCCATCAGAAATGTTGGGGCCCCTACACAACTCAAGGCCCCCCCCCACCTACTAACTTCCACATTATCTATAAAAAAATATATTTGAAAACACAGGACAAGAAAAACAAAAACCGGACCCCAGTGACAGTATATACCCGGACCCCAGTGACAGTATATACCCGGACCCCAGTGACAGTATATGCCCGGACCCCAGTGACAGTATATGCCCGGACCCCAGTGACAGTATATGCCCGGACCCCAGTGACAGTATATACCCGGACCCCAGTGACAGTATATATACCCGGACCCCAGTGACAGTATATATACCCGGACCCCAGTGACAGTATATGCCCGGACCCCAGTGACAGTATGTATACCCGGACCCCAGTGACAGTATATATACCCGGACCCCAGTGACAGTATATATACCCAGACCCCAGTGACAGTATATATACCCGGACCCCAGTGACAGTATATGCCCCTGCCCATCAGGACTATCCACTATGTGGGGCAGAAGAGCAGCCGGTGCCCTGGGGAGAGTACACTGTATCACTGGGTACACTGGTATATTGGGTACACTGGTATATTGGGTACATTGTATTACTGGGTACACTGTATCACTGGGTACACTGGTATATTGGGTACACTGTATCACTGGGTACACTGGTATATTGGGTATACTGGTATATTGGGAACACTATCACTGGTACACTGGTATATTGGGTACATTGGTATATTGGGTACACTATATCACTGAGTACACTGGTATATTGGGTATACTGGTATATTGGGTACATTGTATTACTGGGTACACTGTATCACTGGGTACACTGGTATATTGGGTACACTGTATCACTGGGTACACTGGTATATTGGGTACACTGTATCACTGGGTACACTGGTATATTGGGTACATTGGTATATTGGGTACACTGGTATATTGGGTACACTGGTATATTGGGTACATTGGTATATTGGGTACACTGTATCACTGAGTACACTGGTATATTGGGTATACTGGTATATTGGGAACACTATCACTGGGTACACTGGTATATTGGGTATACTGGTATATTGGGAACACTATCACTGGGTACACTGGTATATTGGGTACACTGGTACAGGGATGTGGAAATCCTATAGCCCGACGCCCGGGACAAGTAGTTTTGGGCACCGGGCAGGTGAATTGTTTATAGATTTAGCCCTGTATCGGGCAGGGACAGACAGACTTCCCCCTTATTTTTCTTTAATGTCGGTGTGAGGTGCAGGAGCCGATGGAAGTCTCCACCTCACACCAGCGCTCAGAGTATATGGAGGGGGCGGCGGCCTCCAGCTGACTGCAGAGCCCCCTTATCTCCCCTCCCGGAGGATGGACGGAGCTCAGAAGACACAGCAGGGTGAGAGAGAGGATGTAGACAGCTCCGTGCACAGCTCCATCCCCCGCACTCAGCTCTATCCCTCCCCTCCCCCTGCTCTGTCTAGACAGGACCTAATCCACCACGGGGCGGTTGCTTGTTTGCACGGGGTAAACACAGAGCGGGGGAGGGGAGGGGGAGGACGGAAATGTCACCTCACACCGGCCGGGACTACAGCTCTGATGTCCACTCATGGCGGCTCAGGTGAGGAGACCAAGAATGCAGGCGGCGGAAGGAAGGGTGCTTGTATATGTATGGTGTGAGTGTATGTGTGATGTGTATGTGATGTATGATGGGGGAGGATGGTGTATATCAGTGTTTACCAACCAGGGTGCCTCCAGCTGTTGCAAAACTACAACTCCCAGCATGCCCTGGGCATGCTGGGAGTTGTAGTTTTGCAACAGCTGGAGGCACCCTGGTTGGGAAACACTGGTGGATATGTATGGTGTGAGTGTATGTGTGTATGATGTCTATGTGTGATGTGTATGTAATGTATACTGTGTGTATGATGTCTATGTGTGATGTGTATGTAATGTATGATGTGTGTATAATGTCTATGTGTGATGTGTATGTAATGTATAATGTGTGTATGATGTCTATGTGTGATGTGTATGTAATGTATAATGTGTGTATGATGTCTATGTGTGATGTGTATGTAATGTATGATGTGTGTATAATGTCTATGTGTGATGTGTATGTAATGTATAATGTGTGTATGATGTCTATGTGTGATGTGTATGTAATGTATAATGTGTGTATAATGTCTATGTGTGATGTGTATGTAATGTATACTGTGTGTATGATGTCTATGTGTGATGTGTATGTAATGTATAATGTGTGTATGATGTCTATGTGTGATGTGTATGTAATGTATACTGTGTGTATGATGTCTATGTGTGATGTGTATGTAATGTATAATGTGTGTATAATGTCTATGTGTGATGTGTATGTAATGTATGATGTGTGTATAATGTCTATGTGTGATGTGTATGTAATGTATACTGTGTGTATGATGTCTATGTGTGATGTGTATGTAATGTATGATGTGTGTATAATGTCTATGTGTGATGTGTATGTAATGTATACTGTGTGTATGATGTCTATGTGTGATGTGTATGTAATGTATACTGTGTGTATGATGTCTGTGTGTGATGTGTATGTAATGTATGATGTGTGTATAATGTCTGTGTGATGTGTATGTAATGTATACTGTGTGTATGATGTCTATGTGTGATGTGTATGTAATGTATGATGTGTGTATGATGTCTATGTGTGATGTGTATGTAATGTATAATGTGTGTATGATGTCTATGTGTGATGTGTATGTAATGTATAATGTGTGTATAATGTCTATGTGTGATGTGTATGTAATGTATAATGTGTGTATGATGTCTATGTGTGATGTGTATGTAATGTATAATGTGTGTATAATGTCTATGTGTGATGTGTATGTAATGTATGATGTGTGTATAATGTCTATGTGTGATGTGTATGTAATGTATACTGTGTGTATGATGTCTATGTGTGATGTGTATGTAATGTATACTGTGTGTATGATGTCTGTGTGTGATGTGTATGTAATGTATAATGTGTGTATGATGTCTATGTGTGATGTGTATGTAATGTATGATGTGTGTATAATGTCTATGTGTGATGTGTATGTAATGTATACTGTGTGTATGATGTCTATGTATGATGTGTGTATAATGTCTATGTGTGATGTGTATGTAATGTATGATGTGTGTATGATGTCTATGTGTGATGTGTATGTAATGTATAATGTGTGTATAATGTCTATGTGTGATGTGTATGTAATGTATAATGTGTATGATGTCTATGTGTGATGTGTATGTAATGTATGATGTGTGTATGATGTCTATGTGTGATGTGTATGTAATGTATAATGTGTGTATGATGTCTATGTTTGATGTGTATGTAATGTATGATGTGTGTATGATGTCTATGTGTGATGTGTATGTAATGTATAATGTGTGTATGATGTCTATGTGTGATGTGTATGTAATGTATAATGTGTGTATGATGTCTATGTGTGATGTGTATGTAATGTATGATGTGTGTATAATGTCTGTGTGTGATGTGTATGTAATGTATGATGTGTGTATAATGTCTATGTGTGATGTGTGTATGTAATGTATAATGTGTGTATGATGTCTATGTGTGATGTGTATGTAATGTATGATGTGTGTATAATGTCTATGTGTGATGTGTATGTAATGTATACTGTGTGTATGATGTCTATGTGTGATGTGTATGTAATGTATAATGTGTGTATGATGTCTATGTGTGATGTGTATGTAATGTATAATGTGTGTATAATGTCTATGTGTGATGTGTATGTAATGTATACTGTGTGTATGATGTCTGTGTGTGATGTGTATGTAATGTATAATGTGTGTATGATGTCTATGTGTGATGTGTATGTAATGTATAATGTGTGTATAATGTCTATGTGTGATGTGTATGTAATGTATGATGTGTGTATGATGTCTATGTGTGATGTGTATGTAATGTATAATGTGTGTGTGATGTCTATGTGTGATGTGTATGTAATGTATAATGTGTGTATGATGTCTTTGTGTGATGTGTATGTAATGTATAATGTGTGTATGATGTCTATGTGTGATGTGTATGTAATGTATAATGTGTGTATGATGTCTGTGTGTGATGTGTATGTAATGTATAATGTGTGTATAATGTCTAAGTGTGATGTCTGTGTATGTGATGTATGATGTGGGGGGCAGCGGCAGGTGTATGTATGATGTGTGCATATGTATGGTGTATATGTATGGTGTGAGTGTATGTGTGTATGATGTCTATGTGTGATGTGTATGTAATGTATGATGTGTATGTAATGTATAATGTGTGTATGATGTCTGTGTGATGTGCATATAATGTATAATGTGTGTATGATGTCTGTGTGTGATGTGTATGTAATGTATACTGTGTGTATGATGTCTATGTGTGATGTGTATGTAATGTATGATGTGTGTATAATGTCTAAGTGTGATGTCTGTGTATGTGATGTATGATGTGGGGGGGCAGCGGCAGGTGTATGTATGATGTGTGCACATGTATGGAGTATATGTATGGTGTGAGTGTATGTGTGTATGATGTCTATGTGTGATGTGTATGTAATGTATGATGTGTGTATAATGTCTATGTGTGATGTGTATGTAATGTATACTGTGTGTATAATGTCTATGTGTGATGTGTATGTAATGTATGATGTGTGTATGATGTCCATGTGTGATGTGTATGTAATGTATACTGTGTGTATGATGTCTATGTGTGATGTGTATGTATGTGATGTATGATGTCTAAGTGTGATGTGTATGTAATGTATACTGTGTGTATGATGTCTGTGTGTGATGTGTATGTAATGTATACTGTGTGTATGATGTCTATGTGTGATGTGTATGTAATGTATACTGTATGTATGATGTCTATGTGTGATGTGTATGTAATGTATACTGTGTGTATAATGTCTATGTGTGATGTGTATGTAATGTATGATGTGTGTATGATGTCTATGTGTGATGTGTATGTAATGTATAATGTGTCTATGATGTCTATGTGTGATGTGTATGTAATGTATAATGTGTGTATGATGTCTATGTGTGATGTGTATGTAATGTATAATGTGTGTATGATGTCTATGTGTGATGTGTATGTAATGTATGATGTGTGTATGATGTCTATGTGTGATGTGCATGTAATGTATGATGTGTGTATAATGTGTATGTAATGTATACTGTGTGTATAATGTCTATGTGTGATGTGTATGTAATGTATACTGTGTGTATGATGTCTATGTGTGATGTGTATGTAATGTATGATGTGTGTATAATGTCTAAGTGTGATGTGTGTATGTGATGTATGATGTGGGGGGGCAGCGGCAGGTGTATGTATGATGTGTGTGTATATGTATGGAGTATATGTATGGTGTGAGTGTATGTGTGTATGTAATGTATGATGTGGGGGGGCAGTGGCTGGTGTATGTATGATATGGGGGCAGTGGCTGGTGTATGTATGATGTGTATGTATGAATGTTTTGTATAGGAGCGGACTGTCACGTCGGGCATTAGGGCAGTTGTACCATCTCATTTTATTTATTTTTAGTGGCCCCCGCACTAAATTGCACCCCCAGAATCCCCCCTTCATACTCACCCGCCAACCAAGAGCCCCACGGATGCAGACAAACACGCCTGAACCAAAACTACAACTCCCAGCATGTTGGACCATAACCTAAACTGTAGAACTATAAAGTGTAACATGCTGGGAGTTGTAGTTTTTGTTCGGGTCAGCTGCAGAGCTATAGGCTGCATCAGGGCATGCTGGGTGTTGTAGTTACTAACTGTAATTCCCAGTATTCCTTGACACAGACTATGGCTCTGCAGCTGACACAAACCAAAACTACAACTCCCAGCATGTTACACAATAACCTTAACTGTCCTACTATACAGTGCAACCTGCTGCAACACCCACAGAACCATAGGCTACATCAGGGCATGCTGGGAGTTGTAGTTATCTAGTAACTAAATGCAACTTCCAGCATTTTCTGACACAAAATGCACCATATAAACTGGAGAAGCAGAACCCCCCCCCCCCCCCAGTAACATAAAAACTGAAAAAAAGTGATTAAAATATTTTAAAAAGTGCGAATATATGTGAATAAGCCCCTTTCCTAATAAAAGTTTCCAATTTTCTTTAAATAAAAATAATGTACAAAAATAAACATAAGTGGTATCGCTGCATGTGGAAATGTCCAGACTATTAAAATATAATGTTAATTAAACCGTACGGGGAACGGTGTAAATGTAAAGAAATAGTCCAGAATTGTTCATTTTTGGTCACTTCATATTAGACATTTTTTATAAGGATCAAAAAGTAACATGTAGACTTTTCTGGTCTTGTCTGGGGGGTAAGAGGATCTACAGCTCTCCCCCCGCTAATATCCTGACATACTGCCATCACCTATTAACCCATTAGATCACCGCTGTCAGCAGTGTCTAAAGGATCTTATATCCATCCCTGGTGGTCTAGTGGGGGGGATCAGACTATTTTGGTGAAAATTATTTTATCTACCAGGACAAGTGGATTTTCTTGAGGGACAAGTAGATTGTGTTCCGCTTTAGTCCCTTGGACAAGTAGTTTTTTTTATATTTCCACACCCCTGTTGGTATATTGGGTACACTGGTATATTGGGTACACTGGTATATTGGGTACACTGGTATATTGGGTACACTGGTATATTGGGTACACTGTATCACTGGGTACACTGGTATATTGGGTACACTGGTATATTGGGTACACTGTATCACTGGGTACACTGGTATATTGGGTACACTGGTATATTGGGAACACTGGTATATTGGGTACACTGGTATATTGGGTACACTGGTATATTGGGTACACTGTATCACTGGGTACACTGGTATATTGGGTACACTATATCACTGAGTACACTGGTATATTGGGTATACTGGTATATTGGGAACACTATCACTGGGTACACTGGTATATTGGGTACACTGTATCACTGGGTACACTGGTATATTGGGTACACTGTATCACTGGGTACACTGGTATATTGGGTACACTGTATCACTGGGTACACTGGTATATTGGGTACACTGGTATATTGGGAACACTATATCACTGAGTACACTGGTATATTGGGTACACTATATCACTGAGTACACTGGTATATTGGGTACACTGGTATACTGGGTACAATGGTATATTGGGTACATTGTATTACTGGGTACACTGGTATATTGGGTACACTGGTATATTGGGTACACTGGTATATTGGGTACACTGGTATACTGGGTACAATGGTATATTGGAAACACAGATATAATATAGATATTAGATACATAGATAGATCAGTGTTTCCCTCCAGCTGTTGCTAAACTATAACTTTCAGCATGCCTGGAAAGCCAAACGCATGCTGGGAGTTATAGTTTTGCAACAGCTGGAGGCACCATGGTCAGCAAACACTGAGATAGCTAGATAGATAGGAGATAGATAGATAGATATGAGATAGATAGATAGATATGAGATAGATAGATATGAGATAGATATGAGATAGATAGATATGATATAGATAGATAGATAGATAGATAGGAGATAGATAGATAAAGTGTTGCAAAACTACAACTCCCAGCATGTCTGGGCAGCCAAAGGCATGCTGGGAGTTATAGTTTTGCAACAGCTGGAGTCACCATGGTCAGCAAACACTGAGATATAAGATAGAAATTAGATAGATAGATAGATAGATATGAGATAGATAGATAGATAGATAGATATGATATAGATAGATAGATATGAGATAGATAGATAGATAGATATGAGATAGATAGATAAAGTGTTGCAAAACTACAACTCCCAGCATGTCTGGACAGCCAAAGGCATGCTGGGAGTTGTATTTTTAAAACTGCTGGAGGCACCCTGGTCTGGAAACATTAAGAAATTGCCCATTTAACTCCCACTGACCCCCCAAACAGCAATTTGCCCCTCAACCTTTTCCTCCCAGAAAATTACCTGTTGTATAGGGGGCCGCAGCGGTGGGCAGGGGAAGTCTTCCTGTTCCCCTTCAGCGCGGGCGGGTGATGTAGTCAGCAATGGAGCAGGAAGCAAAGAACCTGCCTGCTCCAATAGGGCTGCAGCCTGCACACAGAGGAGTGTGGGGGGAGGGGGAGGAGCGTCCCTCTGCTCTCTTCCCAGAGATGCATTGCGGCCACGGCCCCTGCACTCACCTTAAAGGGCCGGAGGCTAACTATTTATAAAAAGAAAACAGTGCTGCAGCGGCCTGCAGTGACCCAGGGCCGTAAGTAAGAAGCAGGGCCGGCCCTCTTTTTCTGTTATCATATTTATCATGGGTGCCGGGCGGCCTATGCGGGCCGTCTGTGCAGGCCACTGGGCCTATTTTCATGTAGGGGCCTGGAGCGGCAGCTCCATCCGCCCCTATGTTAATCCGGCCCTGCATGTGGGGGGCTGTTATGTGGGGTGGGGGTGGCCTCTAAAGAGAGAAGACCCAGTGGCGTCTCCAGCTTTCAAATTTTGGGGGGGGGGGCACACTGGGGGCCAGGACAAAAGTAGGGGGGGCAATTATAACAACACCACATTTATACATTGCACGTGCAAATTATATCCAAGCCAAGGGCAGCATCGGGGGACCATGAAGATCTCATTGACTTCAAAGGCAGCTTCAGCAGGTGTCTACGTGGAGAAGAAGTGATGTCACTTATTTTTTGGCCAGTTCCCTGTCAAACATTAACATAAGTAATATATGTGTAGATAGAAGCGTGCTGGCACTACCTGTATTGTGTGGTTCACTAAAAATACGTTGGTCCTATAATCCGGACTCTAAAGTATCAGACAGCACAGGCTTGTAATATGGTGGTGCTCATGTAATATAGGTAAAGACAGTTCATCCAATCGCAACGATGTAGAAAAATTACAGGCAGCTCCCCAATCTTTTGCAAGACTTCATGCTTTAATTCCAGGGTGTGCAGGCAAAGCGGCTCCATGCCGCACCGGTGAGCTAGACGCTAGTGCGAACAATGACCTGTATACTGAGACTAATATTACAAATAATACCAGTATACAAGGAGGAATATTATCACCATACATATTACCATCATACTGTAACTGACCAAATCCTGTATACTGAGACTAATATTACAAATAATATCAGTATACAAGGAGGAAGATTATCACCATACATATTACCATCATACTGTAACTGACCAAATCCTGTATACTGAGACAAATATTACAAATAATACCAGTATACAAGGAGGAATATTATCACCATACATATTACCATCATACTGTAACTGACCAAATCCTGTATACTGAGACAAATAATACAAATAACACCAGTATACAAGGAGGAATATTATCACCATACATATTACCATCATACTGTAACTGACCAAATCCTGTATACCGAGACTAATATTACAAATAATACCAGTATACAAGGAGGAATATTATCACCATACATATTACCATCATACTGTAACTGACCAAATCCTGTATACTGAGACAAATAATACCAATAATACCAGCATACAGGGAGAAAATATTGTCATCATACATATTATGGTCATACTGTTACTGACCAAATCCTGTATACTGAGACAAATATTACCAATAATATCAGCATACAGGGAGAAAATATTGTCATCATACATATTATGGTCATACTGTTACTGACACCAATATTACTGATAATACCAGTACAAAAAAATAAAAATGGTCAGCACCTCCAGACAAAAGGTGCTTACTGTTAGTTGTGTGAGTTACTAGCAAGAAACAAATAATACTGCCACACCATGACCACGACTACCATTGTGACTGACTAATGACCGACTAACACCAATTGTATACATTTTACAAATACCAATACTCCCACATACACTGGCCTTATAGTGGTAGATACCAGCTGTACACATCACAGTGTGTATTATCCCTGTACTGTGACATCACTGTGTGTATTATCCCTGTACTGTGACATCACTGTGTGTATTATCCCTGTACTGTGACATAACTGTGTATTATCCCTGTACTGTGACATCACTGTATATTATCCCTGTACTGTGACATCACTGTGTATTATCCCTGTACTGTGACAACACTGTGTATTATCCCTGTACTGTGACATAACTGTGTATTATCCCTGTACTGTGACATCCCTGTGTGTATTATCCCTGTACTGTGACATCACTGTGTATTATCCCTGTACTGTGACATCACTGTGTGTATTATCCCTGTACTGTGACATCCCTGTGTGTATTATCCCTGTACTGTGACATCACTGTGTATTATCCCTGTACTGTGACATCACTGTGTGTATTATCCCTGTACTGTGACATCACTGTGTATTATCCCTGTACTGTGACATCACTGTGTGTATTATCCCTGTACTGTGACATCACTGTGTGTATTATCCCTGTACTGTGACATCACTGTGTATATTATCCCTGTACTGTGACATCACTGTGTATTATCCCTGTACTGTGACATCACTGTGTATATTATCCCTGTACTGTGACATCACTGTGTATTATCCCTGTATTGTGACATCACTGTATACTATCCCTGTACTGTGACATCACTGTGTGTATTATCCCTGTACTGTGACATCACTGTGTATTATCCCTGTACTGTGACATCACTGTGTATTATCCCTGTACTGTGACATCACTGTGTATTATCCCTGTACTGTGACATCACTGTGTATTATCCCTGTACTGTGACATCACTGTGTATTATCCCTGTACTGTGACATCACTGTGTATATTATCCCTGTACTGTGACATCACTGTGTATTATCCCTGTACTGTGACATCACTGTGTATTATCCCTGTACTGTGACATCACTGTGTATTATCCCTGTACTGTGACATCACTGTGTATATTATCCCTGTACTGTGACATCACTGTGTATATTATCCCTGTACTGTGACATCACTGTGTATATTATCCCTGTACTGTGACATCACTGTGTATATTATCCCTGTACTGTGACATTACTGTGTATATTATCCCTGTACTGTGACATTACTGTGTATATTATTTCTGAACTATAACATCACTGTGTGTTATCTCTATACTGCAACATCACTGTTGATACTTACACTGCACTGTGACATCACTGTATATATTAAGCCTGTATACCCTAATGCCACTGTACATATTTACCTTGCACTGCGAGTGACAATACAGGGTAAATATGCACAGTGACATCACAGTTCAGAGTTAATATAAACAGTGACATCACAGTTCAGAGTTAATATATACAGTGACATCACAGTTCAGAGTTAATATATACAGTGACATCACAGTTCAGAGTTAATATAAACAGTAATGTCTCTGTACAGGGACAATAAACAGTTTTGCCACTACAGGGTTAATAAACGCAGTGTTGTCACAGTAGAGGGTAACTATACAGTGATGTCATTGTACCGGAAAAATATACACAGTGAAGTCAGCGTTCAAGAATAATAAACTGTGATGTCACTACAGGGTTGTTATACACAGTGACATCAAATTACAGGATGAAGCACAGTGATGTCACAGTTTATTATGAAGCACAGTGATGTCACAGTTTATTATGAAGCACAGTGATGTCACAGTTTATTATGAAGGACAGTGATGTCAGTTTATTATGAAGCACAGTGATGTCACAGTTTATTATGAAGCACAGTGATGTCACAGTTTATTATGAAGCACAGTGATGTCACAGTTTATTATGAAGCACAGTGATGTCACAGTTTATTATGAAGCACAGTGATGTCACAGTTTATTATGAAGCACAGTGATGTCACCGTTTATTATGAAGCACAGTGATGTCACCGTTTATTATGAAGCACAGTGATGTCACAGTTTATTATGAAGCACAGTGATGTCACAGTTTATTTTGAAGCACAGTGATGTCACAGTTTATTATGAAACGCAGTGATGTCAGTTTATTATGAAGCACAGTGATGTCACAGTTTACTATGAAGCGCAGTGATGTCACAGTTTATTATGAAGCGCAGTGATGTCAGTTTATTATGAAGCGCAGTGATGTCACAGTTTATTATGAAGCGCAGTGATGTCACAGTTTATTATGAAGCGCAGTGATGTCACAGTTTATTATGAAGCGCAGTGATGTCACAGTTTATTATGAAGCGCAGTGATGTCACAGTTTATTATGTAGCACAGTGATGTCACAGTTTATTATGAAACGCAGTGATGTCAGTTTATTATGAAGCGCAGTGATGTCACAGTTTACTATGAAGCGCAGTGATGTCACAGTTTACTATGAAGCGCAGTGATGTCACAGTTTATTATGAAGCACAGTGATGTCACAGTTTATTATGAAGCACAGTGATGTCACAGTTTATTATGAAGCACAGTGATGTCACAGTTTATTATGAAGCACAGTGATGTCACAGTTTATTATGAAGCACAGTGATGTCACAGTTTATTATGAAGCACAGTGATGTCAGTTTATTATGAAGCACAGTGATGTCACAGTTTATTATGAAGCGCAGTGATGTCAGTTTATTATGAAGCGCAGTGATGTCACAGTTTATTATGAAGCGCAGTGATGTCACAGTTTATTATGAAGCGCAGTGATGTCACAGTTTATTATGAAGCACAGTGATGTCACAGTTTATTATGAAGCACAGTGATGTCACACAGACTACAGAATGTACAACTGTACGTATGATAAAGATGGCGGGATGCTATCGAAACGTCACACATACATGGGGGAATAAAACACTTAGATAATATAGATTAATAGATAGATATGAGATAGATAGATAGATAAGTGTATCCCAATCAGGGGGCCTCTAGCTATTCCAAAATGACAACTCCCAGCATTCCTTTGGCTTTATGAGCATACTGGGAGTTGTAGTTTTGCAACAGCTGGAGGCCCCCTGGTTGGGAAACACTGATCTATCTATCTATCAATCATCTATCTATCTATCCATCCATCTATCTATATCCATCTATCTATTTATGTATCTATCTATCTTTCTATTTATCTATCTATCTATCTCATATCTATCTC
Organism: Hyla sarda; assembly: GCF_029499605.1. Classification (NCBI taxonomy): domain Eukaryota; kingdom Metazoa; phylum Chordata; class Amphibia; order Anura; family Hylidae; genus Hyla; species Hyla sarda. The sequence continues at coordinate 399,728 of NW_026607605.1, forward strand.
AGATAGATGAGAGATAGATAGATATGAGAGATAGATGATATATAGATAGATAGATACATAAATAGATGGATATATAGATAGATATGAGATAGATAGAAAGATAGATAAATAGATGATAGATAGATACTATCTCTTTCTATCTATCTATCTAAAACAAATAAAAACGGCACAACCAAAATCCAGAGATTAGAGAGAATTCGGGGTGCCCGCATACTTGGAACCTGGGTCCACTGGTTCCTTAATCCAGACAAAGAACAATATGATGCAGCATAGTCTATGCACATGATGGAATAAACCACCATTTTCTGCAAACTTGTGGCGTGCTGAATCATATTGTTCTTTATCTATCTATCTTTCTATATCCTATCTATATCATTTCAATCTATCTATATCATATCCATCTATCTATATCATATCTATCTATCTCATATCTATCTATATATCTTTCTATATCCTATCTATATCATATCTATCTATCTATCTATCTATCTATCTATCCATATATTTATGTATCTATTTATCTATATATCATCTATCTATCTATCTCTCATATCTATCTATCTTTCATCTATCTCTCATCTATCTGAGATAGATATGAGATAGATAGATAAATAGAAAGATAGATATGAGATAGATAGATATGAGATAGATGGATATGAGATAGATAGATATGAGCATAGGCGTGCGCAGCCTATTGCATTAGGGTGTGCACCCTAAAGCACAAACTCACGCAGCGCACGCGTGTGTGTAATATATATACACACCCACTCTTGCTTGCATGCACACATACATAACCATATCTACACTCATAAATATCAATACAAACACAATGAAAAACTTTATTAAAACTTTTTTGGGATTGGAGGCTCCATTATACATACACTGTACAGCAATCATACCTCCATTATACATACACTGTACAGCAATCATACATTCATTATACATACACTGTACAGCAATCATACCTCCATTATACATACACTGTACAGCAATCATACATCCATTATACATACACTGTACAGCAATCATACATCCATTATACATACACTGTACAGCAATCATACCTCCATTATACATACACTGTACAGCAATCATACATCCATTATACATACACTGTACAGCAATCATACATCCATTATACATACACTGTACAGCAATCATACATCCATTATACATACACTGTACAGCAATCATACATCCATTATACATACACTGTACAGCAATCATACCTCCATTATACATACACTGTACAGCAAGCATACCTCCATTATACATACACTGTGACTGTACAGCAATCATACATCCAATCCATTAATAATGGATTGGATGTATGATTGTTGTACAGTCACAGACACAGTGTATGTATAATGGAGGTATGCTTGCTGTACAGTGTATGTATAATGGAGGTATGATTGCTGTACAGTGTATGTATAATGGAGGTATGATTGCTGTACAGTGTATGTATAATGGATGTATGATTGCTGTACAGTGTATGTATAATGGATGTATGATTGCTGTACAGTGTATGTATAATGAATGTATGATTGCTGTACAGTGTATGTATAATGGAGGTATTCTTGCTGTACAGTGTATGTATAATGAATGTATGATTGCTGTACAGTGTATGTATAATGGATGTATGATTGCTGTACAGTGTATGTATAATGGAGGTATAATTGCTGTACAGTGTATGTATAATGGAGGTATGATTGCTGAACAGTGTATGTATAATGGAGGTATGATTGCTGTACAGTCACAGTGTATGTATAATGGAGGTATGCTTGCTGTACAGTGTATGTATAATGGAGGTATGATTGCTGTACAGTGTATGTATAATGGATGTATGATTGCTGTACAGTGTATGTATAATGGAGGTATGATTGCTGTACAGTGTATGTATAATGGAGGTATGATTGCTGTACAGTGTATGTATAATGGAGGTATGCTTGCTGTACAGTGTATGTATAATGGAGGTATGCTTGCTGTACAGTGTAAGTATAATGGAGGTATGATTGCTGTACAGTGTATGTATAATGGAGGTATGATTGCTGAACAGTGTATGTATAATGGAGGTATGATTGCTGTACAGTGTATGTATAATGGAGGTATGATTGCTGTACAGTGTATGTATAATGGAGGTATGATTGCTGTACAGTGTATGTATAATGAATGTATGATTGCTGTACAGTGTATGTATAATGGAGGTATGATTGCTGTACAGTGTATGTATAATGGAGGTATGATTGCTGTACAGACACAGTGTATGTATAATGGATGTATGATTGCTGTACAGTGTATGTATAATGGATGTATGATTGCTGTACAGTGTATGTATAATGGAGGTATGACTGTTGTACTGTGTATGTATAATGGAGGTATGATTGCTGTACAGTGTATGTATAATGAATGTATGATTGCTGTACAGTGTATGTATAATGGAGGTATGATTGCTGTACAGTGTATGTATAATGGAGGTATGATTGCTGTACAGACACAGTGTATGTATAATGGATGTATGATTGCTGTACAGTGTATGTATAATGGATGTATGATTGCTGTACAGTGTATGTATAATGGAGGTATGACTGTTGTACTGTGTATGTATAATGGAGGTATGATTGCTGTACAGTGTATGTATAATGAATGTATGATTGCTGTACAGTGTATGTATAATGGAGGTATGATTGCTGTACAGTGTATGTATAATGGAGGTATGATTGCTGTACAGTGTATGTATAATGGAGGTATGATTGCTGTACAGACACAGTGTATGTATAATGGATGTATGATTGCTGTACAGTGTATGTATAATGGATGTATGATTGCTGTACAGTGTATGTATAATGGATGTATGATTGCTGTACAGTGTATGTATAATGGAGGTATTCTTGCTGTACAGTGTATGTATAATGAATGTATGATTGCTGTACAGTGTATGTATAATGGAGGTATAATTGCTGTACAGTGTATGTATAATGGAGGTATGCTTGCTGTACAGTCACAGTGTATGTATAATGGAGGTATGCTTGCTGTACAGTGTATGTATAATGGAGGTATGATTGCTGTACAGTCACAGTGTATGTATAATGGAGGTATGCTTGCTGTACAGTGTATGTATAATGGAGGTATGATTGCTCTACAGTGTATGTATAATGGATGTATGATTGCTGTACAGTGTATGTATAATGGAGGTATGATTGCTGTACAGTGTATGTATAATGGAGGTATGCTTGCTGTACAGTGTATGTATAATGGATGTATGATTGCTGTACAGTGTATGTATAATGGAGGTATGATTGCTGTACAGTGTATGTATAATGGAGGTATGATTGATGTACAGTGTATGTATAATGAATGTATGATTGCTGTACAGTGTATGTATAATGGAGGTATGATTGCTGTACAGTGTATGTATAATGGAGGTATGATTGCTGTACAGACACAGTGTATGTATAATGGATGTATGATTGCTGTACAGTGTATGTATAATGGATGTATGATTGCTGTACAGTGTATGTATAATGGAGGTATGACTGTTGTACTGTGTATGTATAATGGAGGTATGATTGCTGTACAGTGTATGTATAATGAATGTATGATTGCTGTACAGTGTATGTATAATGGAGGTATGATTGCTGTACAGTGTATGTATAATGGAGGTATGATTGCTGTACAGACACAGTGTATGTATAATGGATGTATGATTGCTGTACAGTGTATGTATAATGGATGTATGATTGCTGTACAGTGTATGTATAATGGATGTATGATTGCTGTACAGTGTATGTATAATGGAGGTATGATTGCTGTACAGTGTATGTATAATGAATGTATGATTGCTGTACAGTGTATGTATAATGGAGGTATGATTGCTGTACAGTGTATGTATAATGGAGGTATGATTGCTGTACAGACACAGTGTATGTATAATGGATGTATGATTGCTGTACAGTGTATGTATAATGGATGTATGATTGCTGTACAGTGTATGTATAATGGAGGTATGACTGTTGTACTGTGTATGTATAATGGAGGTATGATTGCTGTACAGTGTATGTATAATGAATGTATGATTGCTGTACAGTGTATGTATAATGGAGGTATGATTGCTGTACAGTGTATGTATAATGGAGGTATGATTGCTGTACAGTGTATGTATAATGGAGGTATGATTGCTGTACAGACACAGTGTATGTATAATGGATGTATGATTGCTGTACAGTGTATGTATAATGGATGTATGATTGCTGTACAGTGTATGTATAATGGATGTATGATTGCTGTACAGTGTATGTATAATGGAGGTATTCTTGCTGTACAGTGTATGTATAATGAATGTATGATTGCTGTACAGTGTATGTATAATGGAGGTATAATTGCTGTACAGTGTATGTATAATGGAGGTATGCTTGCTGTACAGTCACAGTGTATGTATAATGGAGGTATGCTTGCTGTACAGTGTATGTATAATGGAGGTATGATTGCTGTACAGTCACAGTGTATGTATAATGGAGGTATGCTTGCTGTACAGTGTATGTATAATGGAGGTATGATTGCTGTACAGTGTATGTATAATGGATGTATGATTGCTGTACAGTGTATGTATAATGGAGGTATGATTGCTGTACAGTGTATGTATAATGGAGGTATGCTTGCTGTACAGTGTATGTATAATGGATGTATGATTGCTGTACAGTGTATGTATAATGGAGGTATGATTGCTGTACAGTGTATGTATAATGGAGGTATGATTGATGTACAGTGTATGTATAATGAATGTATGATTGCTGTACAGTGTATGTATAATGGAGGTATGATTGCTGTACAGTGTATGTATAATGGAGGTATGATTGCTGTACAGACACAGTGTATGTATAATGGATGTATGATTGCTGTACAGTGTATGTATAATGGATGTATGATTGCTGTACAGTGTATGTATAATGGAGGTATGACTGTTGTACTGTGTATGTATAATGGAGGTATGATTGCTGTACAGTGTATGTATAATGAATGTATGATTGCTGTACAGTGTATGTATAATGGAGGTATGATTGCTGTACAGTGTATGTATAATGGAGGTATGATTGCTGTACAGACACAGTGTATGTATAATGGATGTATGATTGCTGTACAGTGTATGTATAATGGATGTATGATTGCTGTACAGTGTATGTATAATGGATGTATGATTGCTGTACAGTGTATGTATAATGGAGGTATGATTGCTGTACAGTGTATGTATAATGGAGGTATGACTGTTGTACTGTGTATGTATAATGGAGGTATGATTGCTGTACAGTGTATGTATAATGAATGTATGATTGCTGTACAGTGTATGTATAATGGAGGTATGATTGCTGTACAGTGTATGTATAATGGAGGTATGATTGCTGTACAGACACAGTGTATGTATAATGGATGTATGATTGCTGTACAGTGTATGTATAATGGATGTATGATTGCTGTACAGTGTATGTATAATGGATGTATGATTGCTGTACAGTGTGTGTATAATGGAGGTATGATTGCTGTACAGTGTATGTATAATGGAGGTATGATTGCTGTACAGTGTATGTATAATGGATGTATGATTGCTGTACAGTGTATGTATAATGGAGGTATGATTGCTGTACAGTGTATGTATAATGGATGTATGATTGCTGTACAGTGTATGTATAATGGATGTATGATTGCTGTACAGTGTATGTTTAATGGATGTATGATTGCTGTACAGTCAGGGGTGTGGAAATTTAAAAAAAAACTACTTGTCCAAGGGACTAAAGCGGAACACAATCTACTTGTCCCTCAAGAAAATCCACTTGTCCTGGTAGATAAAATAATTTCAACCAAAATAGTCTGATCCCCCCCACTAGACCACCAGGGATGGATATAAGATCCTTTAGACACTGCTGACAGCGGTGATCTAATGGGTTAATAGGTGATGGCAGTATGTCAGGATATTAGCGGGGGGAGAGCTGTAGATCCTCTTACACCCCAGACAAGACCAGAAAAGTCTACATGTTACTTTTTGATCCTTATAAAAAATTTCTAATATGAAGTGACCAAAAATGAACAATTCTGGACTATTTTTTTACATTTACACCTTTCCCCGTACGGTTTAATTAACATTATATTTTAATAGTCTGGACATTTCCACATGCAGCGATACCACTTATATTTATTTTTGTACATTATTTTTATTTAAAGAAAATTGGAAACTTTTATTAGGAAAGGGGCTTATTCACATATATACGCACTTATTAAAATATTTTAATCACTATTTTTCAGTCTTCATAGGGACTTATGTGTTACTGGGGGGGGGAGGGGGGGGTTCTGCTTCTCCAGTTTATATGCTGCATTTTGTGTCAGAAAATGCTGGAAGTTGCATTTAGTTACTAGATAACTACAACTCCCAGCATGCCCTGATGTAGCCTATGGTTCTGTGGGTGTTGCAGCAGGTTGCACTGTATAGTAGTACAGTTAAGGTTGTTGTGTAACATGCTGGGAGTTGTAGTTTTGGTTTGTGTCAGCTGCAGAGCCATAGTCTGTGTCAGGGAATACTGGGAATTACAGTTAGTAACTACAACACCCAGCATGCCCTGATGCAGCCTATAGCTCTGCAGCTGACCCGAACAAAAACTACAACTCCCAGCATGTTACACTTTATAGTTCTACAGTTTAGGTTATGGTCCAACATGCTGGGAGTTGTAGTTTTGGTTCAGGCGTGTTTGTCTGCATCCGTGGGGCTCTTGGTTGGCGGGTGAGTATGAAGGGGGGATTCTGGGGGTGCAATTTGGTGCGGGTGCCACTAAAAATAAGTAAATGAGATGGCACAACTGCCCTAATGCCCGACGTGACAGTCCGCTCCTATACAAAACATTCATACATACACATCATACATACACCAGCCACTGCCCCCATATCATACATACACCCCCCCCCCCCCCCGCATCATACATTACATACACACATACACTCACACCATACATATACTCCATACATATACACACATCATACATACACCAGCCACTGCCCCCCCACATTATACATTACATACACACATCACACATACATCATACACACATACATCATACACACATACACTCACACCATACATATACAAGCACCCTTCCTGCCGCCGCCTGCATTCTTGGTCTCCTCACCTGAGCCGCCATGAGTGGACATCAGAGCTGTAGTCCCGGCCGGTGTGAGGTGACATTTCCGTCCTCCCCCTCCCCTCCCCCGCTCTGTGTTTACCCCGTGCAAACAAGCAACCGCCCCGTGGTGGATTAGGTCCTGTCTAGACAGAGCAGGGGGAGGGGAGGGATAGAGCTGAGTGCGGGGGATGGAGCTGTGCACGGAGCTGTCTACATCCTCTCTCTCACCCTGCTGTGTCTTCGAGCTCCGTCCATCCTCCGGGAGGGGAGATAAGGGGGCTCTGCAGTCAGCTGGAGGCCGCCGCCCCCTCCATATACTCTGAGCGCTGGTGTGAGGTGGAGACTTCCATCGGCTCCTGCACCTCACACCGACATTAAAGAAAAATAAGGGGGAAGTCTGTCTGTCCCTGCCCGATACAGGGCTAAATCTATAAACAATTCACCTGCCCGAAGCCCAAAACTACTTGTCCCGGGCGTCGGGCTATAGGATTTCCACATCCCTGTACCAGTGTACCCAATATACCAGTGTACCCAGTGATAGTGTTCCCAATATACCAGTATACCCAATATACCAGTGTACTCAGTGATATAGTGTACCCAATATACCAGTGTACTCAGTGATATAGTGTACCCAATATACCAATGTACCCAGTGATATAGTGTACCCAGTGATAGTGTTCCCAATATACCAGTATACCCAATATACCAGTGTACTCAGTGATATAGTGTACCCAATATACCAATGTACCCAGTGATATAGTGTACCCAGTGATAGTGTTCCCAATATACCAGTATACCCAATATACCAGTGTACCCAATATACCAGTGTACCCAGTGATAGTGTTCCCAATATACCAGTATACCCAATATACCAGTGTACCCAGTGATACAGTGTACCCAATATACCAGTGTACCCAGTGATACAGTGTACCCAGTAATACAATGTACCCAATATACCAGTGTACCCAATATACCAGTGTACCCAGTGATACAGTGTACTCTCCCCAGGGCACCAGCTGCTCTTCTGCCCCACATAGTGGATAGTCCTGATGGGCAGGGGCATATACTGTCACTGGGGTCCGGGTATATATACTGTCACTGGGGTCCGGGTATATATACTGTCACTGGGGTCCGGGTATATATACTGTCACTGGGGTCCGGGTATATATACTGTCACTGGGGTCCGGGTATATATACTGTCACTGGAGTCCGGGTATATATACTGTCACTGGGGTCCGGGTATATATACTGTCACTGGGGTCCGGGTATATATACTGTCACTGGGGTCCGGGTATATATACTGTCACTGGGGTCCGGGCATATACTGTCACTGGGGTCCGGGCATATACTGTCACTGGGGTCCGGGCATATACTGTCACTGGGGTCCGGGCATATACTGTCACTGGGGTCCGGGCATATACTGTCACTGGGGTCCGGGCATATACTGTCACTGGGGTCCGGGTATATACTGTCACTGGGGTCCGGGTATATACTGTCACTGGGGTCCGGGCATATACTGTCACTGGGGTCCGGGCATATACTGTCACTGGGGTCCGGGTATATACTGTCACTGGGGTCCGGGTATATACTGTCACTGGGGTCTGGGTATATACTGTCACTGGGGTCCGGGTATATACTGTCACTGGGGTCCGGGTATATATACTGTCACTGGGGTCCGGGTATATATACTGTCACTGGGGTCCGGGTATATATACTGTCACTGGGGTCCGGGTATATTCCTCTTTCCTTCCTCATTAAACTAAAGGGCTCTTGTTTTTCTTGTCCTGTGTTTTCAAATATATTTTTTTATAGATAATGTGGAAGTTAGTAGGTGGGGGGGGGCCTTGAGTTGTGTAGGGGCCAAAACATTTCTGATGGCAGCCCTGGTCTTGGATATAATCACTTATATGGTATATAGACCCTGTGTACAGCTGGTAACTTTTGCTATATGGGCACTGTGTGGGGGAATACTGGTCTGTGTATAGTGGTTTTATTCAGTACAGTATGGCGGTATTATCAAGTTATTGTGTGATTTATATATTTCCTCCTTGTATACTGGTATTCTTGTGTGGTGGTATATATTTCCTCCTTGTATACTGGTATTATTGTGTGGTGGTATATATTTCCTCCTTGTATACTCGTATTATTGTGTGATTTATATATTTCCTCCCTGTATACTGGTATTCTTGTGTGGTGGTATATATTTCCTCCTTGTATACTGGTATTCTTGTGTGATGTATATATTTCCTCCTTGTATACTGGTATTCTTGTGTGATGTATATATTTCCTCCTTGTATACTGGTATTATTGTGTGATGTATATATTTCCTCCTTGTATACTCGTATTATTGTGTGATTTATATATTTCCTCCCTGTATACTGGTATTCTTGTGTGGTGGTATATATTTCCTCCTTGTATACTGGTATTCTTGTGTGATGTATATATTTCCTCCTTGTATACTGGTATTATTGTGTGATTTATATATTTCCTCCCTGTATACTGGTATTCTTGTGTGGTGGTATATATTTCCTCCTTGTATACTGGTATTCTTGTGTGGTGGTATATATTTCCTCCTTGTATACTGGTATTCTTGGGTGGTGGCATATATTACCTCCTTGTATACTGGTTTTTATTGTGTTGTGGTATATATTTCCTCCTTGTATACTGGTATTCTTGTGTGGTGGTATATATTTCCTCCTTGTATACTGGTATTCTTGTGTGATGTATATATTTCCTCCTTGTATACTGGTATTCTTGTGTGGTGGTATATATTTCCTCCTTGTATACTGGTATTCTTGTGTGGTGGTATATATTTCCTCCTTGTATACTGGTATTCTTGTGTGGTGGTATATATTTCCTCCTTGTATACTGGTATTATTGTGTGGTGGTATATATTTCCTCCTTGTTTACTGGTATTATTGTGTGATGTATATATTTCCTCCTTGTATGCTCGTATTATTGTGTGATGTATATATTTCCTCCTTGTATACTGGTATTCTTGTGTGGTGGTATATATTTCCTCCTTGTATACTGGTATTCTTGTGTGGTGGTATATATTTCCTCCTTGTATACTGGTATTCTTGTGTGATGTATATATTTTCCTCCTTGTATACTGGTATTCTTGTGTGGTGGTATATATTTCCTCCTTGTATACTGGTATTCTTGTGTGGTGGTATATATTTCCTCCTTGTATACTGGTATTCTTGTGTGGTGGTATATATTTCCTCCTTGTATACTGGTATTCTTGTGTGATGTATATATTTTCCTCCTTGTATACTGGTATTCTTGTGTGGTGGTATATATTTCCTCCTTGTATACTGGTATTCTTGTGTGGTGGTATATATTTCCTCCTTGTATACTGGTATTATTGTGTGATGTATATATTTCCTCCTTGTATACTGGTATTATTGTGTGGTGGTATATATTTCCTCCTTGTATACTGGTATTCTTGTGTGGTGGTATATATTTCCTCCTTGTATACTGGTATTCTTGTGTGGTGGTATATATTTCCTCCTTGTATACTGGTATTCTTGTGTGGTGGTATATATTTCCTCCTTGTATACTGGTATTCTTGTGTGATGTATATATTTCCTCCTTGTATACTGGTATTCTTGTGTGATGTATATATTTCCTCCTTGTATACTGGTATTCTTGTGTGATGTATATATTTCCTCCTTGTATACTGGTATTATTGTGTGATTTATATATTTCCTCCTTGTATACTGGTATTCTTGTGTGGTGGTATATATTTCCTCCTTGTATACTGGTATTCTTGTGTGGTGGTATATATTTCCTCCTTGTATACTGGTATTCTTGTGTGGTGGTATATATTTCCTCCTTGTATACTGGTATTCTTGAGTGGTGGTATATATTTCCTCCTTGTATACTGGTATTCTTGTGTGATGAATATATTTCCTCCTTGTATACTGGTATTCTTGTGTGGTGGTATATATTTCCTCCTTGTATACTGGTATTATTGTGTGATGTATATATTTCCTCCTTGTATACTGGTATTCTTGTGTGATGTATATATTTCCTCCTTGTATACTGGTATTATTGTGTGGTGGTATATATTTCCTCCTTGTATACTGGTATTCTTGTGTGGTGGTATATATTTCCTCCTTGTATACTGGTATTATTGTGTGATGTATATATTTCCTCCTTGTATACTGGTATTATTGTGTGGTGGTATATATTTCCTCCTTGTATACTGGTATTCTTGAGTGGTGGTCTATATTTCCTCCTTGTATACTGGTATTCTTGTGTGATGTATATATTTCCTCCTTGTATACTGGTATTCTTGTGTGGTGGTATATATTTCCTCCTTGTATACTGGTATTCTTGTGTGGTGGTATATATTTCCTCCTTGTATACTGGTATTATTGTGTGATGTATATATTTCCTCCTTGTATACTGGTATTCTTGTGTGATGTATATATTTCCTCCTTGTATACGGGTATTCATGTGTGATTTATATATTTCCTCCTTGTATACTGGTATTCTTGTGTGGTGGTATATATTTCCTCCATGTATACTGGTATTCTTGTGTGGTGGTATATATTTCCTCCTTGTATACTGGTATTATTATGTGGTGGTATATATTTCCTCCTTGTATACTGGTATTCTTGTGTGATGTATATATTTCCTCCTTGTATACTGGTATTCTTGTGTGGTGGTATATATTTCCTCCTTGTATACTGGTATTCTTGTGTGGTGGTATATATTTCCTCCTTGTATACTGGTATTATTGTGTGATGTATATATTTCCTCCTTGTATACTGGTATTATTGTGTGGTGGTATATATTTCCTCCTTGTATACTGGTATTATTGTGTGATGTATATATTTCCTCCTTGTATACTGGTATTCTTGTGTGGTGGTATATATTTCCTCCTTGTATACTGGTATTCTTGTGTGATGTATATATTTCCTCCTTGTATACTGGTATTCTTGTGTGGTGGTATATATTTCCTCCTTGTATACTGGTATTATTGTGTGATGTATATATTTCCTCCTTGTATACTGGTATTATTGTGTGGTGGTATATATTTCCTCCTTGTATACTGGTATTCTTGTGTGGTGGTATATATTTCCTCCTTGTATACTGGTATTATTGTGTGGTGGTATATATTTCCTCCTTGTATACTGGTATTATTGTGTGGTGGTATATATTTCCTCCTTGTATACTGGTATTCTTGTGTGGTGGTATATATTTCCTCCTTGTATACTGGTATTCTTGTGTGGTGGTATATATTTCCTCCTTGTATACTGGTATTATTGTGTGATGTATATATTTCCTCCTTGTATACTGGTATTCTTGTGTGATGTATATATTTCCTCCTTGTATACTGGTATTCTTGTGTGATGTATATATTTCCTCCTTGTATACTGGTATTCTTGTGTGGTGGTATATATTTCCTCCTTGTATACTGGTATTCTTGTGTGATGTATATATTTCCTCCTTGTATACTGGTATTCTTGTGTGGTGGTATATATTTCCTCCTTGTATACTGGTATTCTTGTGTGGTGGTATATATTTCCTCCTTGTATACTGGTATTCTTGTGTGGTGGTATATATTTCCTCCTTGTATACTGGTATTCTTGTGTGGTGGTATATATTTCCTCCTTGTATACTGGTATTCTTGTGTGATGTATATATTTCCTCCTTGTATACTGGTATTCTTGTGTGGTGGTATATATTTCCTCCTTGTATACTGGTATTCTTGTGTGGTGGTATATATTTCCTCCTTGTATACTGGTATTCTTGTGTGGTGGTATATATTTCCTCCTTGTATACTGGTATTCTTGTGTGGTGGTATATATTTCCTCCTTGTATACTGGTATTCTTGTGTGATTTATATATTTCCTCCTTGTATACTGGTATTCTTGTGTAGTGGTATATATTTCCTCCTTGTATACTGGTATTCTTGTGTGGTGGTATATATTATCTCCTTGTATACTGGTATTCTTGTGTGATGTATATATTTCCTCCTTGTATACTGGTATTCTTGTGTGATGTATATATTTCCTCCTTGTATACTGGTATTATTGTGTGGTGGTATATATTTCCTCCTTGTATACTGGTATTCTTGTGTGGTGGTATATATTTCCTCC